>NC_042494.1:66340895-66343353 GCF_005508785.2 Acyrthosiphon pisum
GACGAATTCAAATCTGTTTTCAGAATTCTTATCGCTTCATTAGATCAATTGGTATGTTTGGCAAAAAACACGTCTAAAATACTATGTCACGCGTGTGTTAGACGGAAACAGAAAATCACGGTATCGAATCCCCTTAAGCGTCTTTAATGACTCAACATAAATATATTTCAGTAGGTATATTAATAATCGTTTATTTGACATCTTCAGTTACATATTCATTTAGTATTATTTATTATCCACAATACAGTCATTGCTGAAGCAAAAAAAGAAAAATACAGGAACATAGATGGACTACAGAGACTGCTGTATCATAATTATTAATAAAAAAAAAATAAAAAATATTAGCTCACCCATTTGCTGAAGACCTGGCTGAATTGTAAGGGAAGTCTCGCATCATGTTTTCTGTCCTCCTGTTGTGCGCGTTGTCTTTCTGCTCGAGATCGTGTAACCTACAAGAGATATCATTAAACGGCGTTTTAAAGATATTTATTCTAGTTTTGAACGTCATCCATTCTGTAAAACGTATCTCGATGTATGAATCCAGATGGTTCTTAAAAATAATAACGTTCCCAAGTCTTGATTCGGTTGTACTACCCATCTAAAAATTTACACGCGGCTCGGCACGTAAATACTGAAAGAGGTTTGTTTGTACTAAATAGTGAGTTAATAAGAAACCAACAATACTATTCCATAGACGGATTGTTTTGAAGTCGTAAATATGAAAAATAAAAACCACTGTTCGTTCTCTAAAATAGAAAAACTATTACTCGTTGTTAGGGCGTATTTATCAAACAAGCTAATACCACTCTCAAAGCGTACTCATTTTCCAGTTTACCATACATTTTTTGAAATAGCTACTTTATTTAATTATCTTATTATTACATATTGTACGAAGTTTATTATTTTTTTAAGTAATAAAAGTTTTATTCGTCATAAATAATCATCAAAAACTAATGGATTTCGAATGAATTGTGTTTTTAATGGTTTATTGTAAATAACTCATGTAGGTTAAGGTAGTAGATACTATTATCGGCTGTACAACAAGCGATGAACGATTATAAAAACCCCATCAAATCTGTGGTATAATAAAAAACATAAAAAACCCCTTTAATCACATTTAAGTTAGCTAATCATTTATACTTTATAAATTTACTGCAATAATAGCGACCTAGGTATACCTAAGTACTGTTCAAAATATCTAAACAAAAAAATATGTTTTTATTTTTTAAAAATGAATCAATAATCGCATTATCAATTGCCAACTGGATATACCATAATTAAAAAAAAAACAAATCAAATGAATGAATAACACAATATTGTATCCAAATACAGCTTATTTGAAGAGTTATCCACATAACTGTAGATGTATTTCAGAAATTCCTTAACCCTAACTTCATATTATAATATAGAACGATATTATTGTTTTTATTAATATTATTATTATTATTACTATTTGTATTATTATTATGTTGTACTCACCACCGGGAATGGTTCATAAGGTTCCGTTGGTCGTGACTAGAATGATGATAGCTGTTCGCCGAGCCCACATGCAACGCCGACGGGTTGGCGTACAGCGCGGAGCAAGTGGCCCTGTAATTTGGGTCAGCAGACGTCCTCGTCGTCGTCGGTCCACTTTGGTTGGGTAGCTGCGTCCTGCGAGCAATAACAACGAGATTAGCGACTGAAAAATTGTTTGCTGTCGTCAGGGCAACCCTAAACCAGCACGTCGTCTCCATCTTACAAACGTACAACGTTGCAAATTTGAAATTTGCTATCAGCTGAAACACCAACGTGTCGTTATATTTAATATTGCACGAGTGACCAATTATCAGACTTACAATATTCTTAGTGAGAACGTTATCTGTAGTTGTACGTAAGTTTTTACGATATAATAATTAAATTTCTGGGTTAGTCATGAATATGTGCGTTATTGCAGTATTTTAAAAATGCTCGAAACGAATAAACGAAATCGGTTCTCCGAGACAAAAATTTTCAACGCGTTGTACGTTTGAAAGACGGAGAGACTATATATTATGGTGTTAGATCTTAACTACAAATTTTCACGACAATTTTGTTTCAGACGGACTCGACGGAAACCGTGATGCCGGAGAGCACGTGACAGTCGAAAACGCACGAATACTACGCCATAAATAATATTAAATTATTTATGTATAATATGATGATAGATTTACAATATTATTATAATCGCTGGTGTATGGTTTTTTTTTTGTGTTTGAATGTCCTTGCAGACTCTTCCGCCTAATAAACTTACGCGGATCGTTTTGCGTTTTTATTTCCAACCCTTTTCGCCTAACCCGTTAATTTAGCAATCAGCCAAAGTGATTAATAAAACAAATTTTAGATTTTTTTTTAACCGAAGACAATCTTGTAATAAACAACCTTAACTACACCTTTAAGTGTAAGCTCACTAAAGTCATTCTGGAAATCACGAATAATC
>NC_042494.1:66343403-66426684 GCF_005508785.2 Acyrthosiphon pisum
TCGAGAATTATCGATTTTTCACTTATTTCAGCAATAAAACGGACCTGACAAGACACGCGTGAAAAATGTTTAATCGAAACGAATGCGATGTTTTACGTACTGAGTACTGACCAATTTATTTTTTAATCAATTTCATAAATAGAACGAATATTGATAATTTTTGCAGACTGAGTACAAGAAAATAAAGTTTATTTAGACAATATTTTGAAACTAAACCGTTTACTGATACTTTTCTCTATGATATAAATATGCACTTGAAATAAAATTGTCTGTCACACACGTTGAATTTTAAGCTCGGGAAGACCTTACGAGACTATAAAAACCTTAAAGTGTATTTAGCATTAATGTACGGACATTAATTATTACAATACATAATATTATATACGTAAAATATAATAAAATATATAGACTGAATACAAAGTTATCGTTATGATTGACGATTAACTGACTTCATAAGTTTCTGTCGAGCCGTGAAAAAAAAAATCAATACGATATTAAAAGTTTCTCTTAAGTATTTTTAGGGTGAGAAAGTATTTAAGCGTAAAAAATAAAACGTGTCTCGTCTTTACGAGAGGGTACTTAATAATGCACACAGAATACGTATTAATTATATTATACAAAAGAGGGATTTTATACTACCGCATATATTAATACAATATCGATACTGCCACAGAAGCCCCAATGATTAATTTTAAGCCCAAAAAAAAATAAAACCTGACGGTTATATAAAGTGACAAGTTATATTATTTTGAACAGGGCAAAAAAGTTTCTCAAGTTTTAATGCTGCGCTTGCTGCTGTACCAAAAAGTTTGTTTTCTTGCCGTTTATACTGTACGAAGAGAAAAAAAAACGTTAAAAGTTTATTTTCTACAAGTATAATCTATTGCAGTAATTAAAAAAAAAAAGAAACGATTTGCATACTTAAGTTCTTAGTTGTAACCTTATAATCGATTGCTGTTTGCTATCATGGACTTTAAAAAAGTTGAGAATTTTATCGTTTTTTTTTTAAACCCAAAGAAATAATTTTTGTTCGTTTATCAGTTTTACTATCGATAGAGTCCGATCAGTAATGATTATTCACAGGCCACAGGTAATAGGTATATATTATTTTAGGATACAAATAAGCCGTTAGAAACTAGATGGTTAAATTTTATAAGGTAAGTTCGTTGAATTTATCAATACTCATACACCTTAAACATATTTTAAAATTTACGAATAAGATAATAAATCACAGAAAATTATTGAATTTAACATGGACCTTGTATTGAGAGAGTAAAGTTTATGGAATTTTACTATATATTTATAGGTTAGGGTTTTATATCCAAATTGCATTAGTGTTAGTAACACAATAAAGTATTATGTTCAATTTAATAAATATATTTTTATTAAAATCTTTAGATTTTAAATAATATATAAAATGTAATATTTCCAGGCTTTAATCGCCAGTTAATCATATTATAGTTTATTTTTGTCCACAATGGTCATAGGTATTTTATCAATAGTCCTAAACGGTGATCAGATAAACATATTATATATATATACATATATAATAGGTACCTATATAAAATCCCACAAAATTACTGTATCACCATATAATAGTACCAATTTCTGTGGCCAATAAATATATTTAAATATAGTTTAATGAAATCGGAATAATGACAATTACAAATTTATGGCATATATTTTTATTTAAAAATCTAAAAAAAATTGTCTGTGCAATTACATTTTTGAATTATTTTAAATATGCCATTTATTCTACTTATTTATTTCAAAAGAAATAGTAAAAAATGATTAATACAATTGAATGAAAATTTACCAAAGTAGAGAAGATTAAGTTTTTGATATATTAACAACAGATGAAAATGAAAATAATATAGAATAATAATAGGTGGATATAATATTATCTAAATTATCCAAAAAATAGATCGCTTCTATTGTCTAAATCGATATCGATTGTATACAAATTGTTTTTATGATAATAAATTCTTAAAAATAGATATATCGCATATTGGTCAAGCTACGGGGGATAGAAATACCCTTTTCAGTATAATGTACAGTATTAATTTAAACGTTAAATGACTAAGTAACGACTTTAGTTGTTGTAAATAGATTTATGTTATATTTTCTAAACTGTACGAGTAGCTTTAATAATTGAAAAAAATTTCACGATTTGGTGTCTGCGGCATCTCATTTTACTCGGCTGTCGTTTAAATCGATTAACGATTGTTACGTCGCATGTAATTCAGAACTAATAAATTGATAAGCTGATGTGCCTGGCTTCCCAGGTCACCTGAACTTAGGCCATGTGACTCCTACTTTTTGAAGATTTGTTAAAGATAGGTACTGAAGATAATAGGTAATTATCATCAACGACAGAATAGCTAAGAAATTAGCCGAGTCAATTACGACGGATATGCGTGTGGAATTAATTGAATGAATTTGAGTTCTGACTATATAGTTATGTTGTTCGCGTGACCAAGGGAATACGCGTAGACTATAGTTGCCATAAAAAAATTTTGAAATATTATAGTTTATCAATGTATCAATGTATCACACTATATATTACTATAAACCTAAAAACAAAAATATATAAAAGCAGTTGAAATCGGATGAATCATTTTAAATAACCCTGCTGTAAATCTGTATTTACAATAGTATTGAATTAACGTGGTCGGATGTTTACGACGTGATAAAATACGGGCCACGATGATTATTTTGCGCCAATAACGAAAAGCGCTCACCCATCGGGACCAAAAAAGAAACCCAATTCTTCGAATAAAACATCGTTCACGTGCGGTAACCATGTCAACGGAAGTGGCGACTGACATTGCAGCAGCACAACGGGAAATATTATTCTGTTCTTGTACTGTACAAGAAAATAATTATAATAATATGATGCGAAAACTTAAAACGAGATTATAATAAGGCTCTCTCTGTTTGTTGTTATCGATTTGTGTACCTACCTATTATCAGTTTATTAAAAAGAACGCTGTGGCGGAGGTAATTTAACAAACGAAAAATAATTTTTTATTTCGCAAAATCGTATAACTATACGTTGAATTTTAACTATATTATAGTACTGTAACAATATTATTATACTCGCGCACAACCTCTCCCGTGCCACCCACCGACCGAATACAATTGAAATGAAAAATTATAATATTTGCGTCTTATATTATTTTGTAAGTAGGTACAATAATTAAAGGTATACTATCGCTATAAGAATTGACTTCGTGGTCTGTACGCGGAACAGAACGATAATATAGAAGACGAAGATACGCACACAAGTCGAGAACAAAGTCGTGTGCAGTTAACCGCTCAAATTCAACGTTTTTAATTTAAGTTTTCTCAATACCTAATTAGAGCGTCGTTCTGTAAGACGTGTATATATATATATATATGACCATAAATTGGTTATCTGTTTGTTGAGCCGTTTTCATCAAAATGAAAAAATTCTCCAATTTATGCCAATTTAATTAATTATGCCGAGTTCCGACCATTGCAATGTCGATGGAATTCATAAAGCTCACTACATTATCGAGGAATGGATATCCAAAAGTCTTATTGCTTAAATTGAAAATCGAGTTAGACATCGATTTTTATAGAAACAACGAAGATTAATCGATTGGTATCGTAACAGAAAAGGTTAAAAGTACTATTTACTAGTCAGATCAGCATTTTAAATGGCAAAACGAATGTTTTCTATGCACAGAAATGGTATTTAAACAATCTAAATGAAGGTTAATAAGTTCGGAGTTTTTCAGTTGTAGGTCAAAACGTGTTAATACTAAATAGACACCAATCATTAACTACCTGGGTATATCAAAACGAACTATTTCCATAATTTGTTTCAAGACGTATACCTATTGTCAGTGTTGTAGATATAGGAGAAATAAAACAGTTAATCCAAAACGTACAATTGCCATAAAATTAATGGAAATAGAACCTTTTGAATGAGTATCATAAAAAAATAGGTTTGAACCTATTTGAAAAATAAATAAATTTTTTATTTTGATTGTTATAACTTATAGCTCATTGTAGAATGCATTCGGTTTACTTATATTGGTTTTAAAAGAGAATATACAGTAACTCGCTACCATCGAAAAATCAGTATTTTAGCAATAGTAGGATATGGATTTTCACCCCTCAAATAAGCATGGTTAACCTCATTTGAAGAGGTAATTAAAAAAGGGGTGACTTACAAGTGCTTACAAATCGCACACATTTTGTCACGGCCAAGTGTCGACAACATTACAGGGAAATAACAAAACGGTCACCGACGGAGTTGACCTTATTATAAACTTTTATGGATGTAAGTGAACTTAGAATTTTTCAATTTATGTTCATTCAAACATTTATAAATTAATTTTTAACTTTTTATGAAAACTCGAATAAAAATAAACCTAAAACCCGACTTTAATCGAAGTATTCGAGGGTGGTGTAGTCGGGACCGGTCAACGATGCGTTTTCGTTGATGCCGATAGTCTGTGGTTTTTATGTCATAAAATAAATTGAACGATTTCATATCGGGTCAGCGCAATACTTTATGACCTGCAGCGACCTGACATAATGGTGTTTTTTTTTCTTTCATTCCGTCAAAGATACTGTTTTTCCAAGAACATGGGACATTTTTATTTTCACATTATAAAACATTATGATCGCATTCGAAGCAAAATAACTACGTCGTGTCACAATAATTTTCAAGAGTCCTATAGGTACCATCCCTCGGGAATAAATTATAATATTATTCATTTTTTAATTGCATTTAAAATGCATTCCTCGCTCGTTTTGCTCGCCATCTAGAAATTGATTTTTTTTTATACATAATATTAAACATAATAAATAATAATACCTAATATATTATATACAAAATTCAATTAACTTAACGATATTTTAATATCATTTGGTACAAAAAAATGCTTTCATGTTCACCGATGCTCCGTTAATTAAAATCATTGTGGACGTGTTGTAATTAACTAAAATATAATAATATCATGTACCCTTATAATATATATTTTTGTATTTTATACAACTGCTACCGTATACCAATAACGACATAAACAATACAATAATATTGCCTTCGTGTCATTATCATGCCGTTATCTCTATAATTATTACTATTATTGGCACTTAAAATTATAATAATATTATTATGATAAAACCGTATAAATAATAATATAATATTTTGATGGATATTTTAAATGTACAAATTCGTCGTCGCGTATATATTTATTGTTATCGGCGCGTGGTGGTGTACACTAAATGAAAAATCCGTTCGTAAGAGGCTTTAGCTCTTCGTACCTTGGTAACTGATTTGCGCTTTTCGAACTGGGCATGGAGACGGCGGCGGCGGCGGCGGCGGCGGAGCATTTATCGGCCGGGCCTTCGCTATACGGCGGCGGAGGACTGTCGCCGGCTTTCGGCACTGTCGAGTCTTTTAGCGAACAACTATATATCATAAGTATACGATAAATCGGCAGGCGACATGCAACAAACGACAAATAAAACAAACAAATAATAATAATGTTTCAACAATATACTACGATTTAATATAAGTACTATAGTGGTAGGTGTTAATAAACTGTTAAATAATATTATGTTAAGAGGTGAGGTATAACGCAAAGAAGACGGTGTTGTTAGTTTTTTGATCTAGTAGTAAGATATAATACAATTATTATAGTTATTATTTGATTTAAATAATTAGCAAACAAATGCCGGAAAAAAAGTTCCCGATAAAAAAAAAAAGTAACCGGAAAAAAATTAAATGAAAACCTAATTAATTTAGTGTATTGTAATAGGTACTGATTCGCTAAAAATAATAATTTTACAAATCTTTCATCTCAAATATATTTCATAATATTATTTTACTTTATTTATAAGCAATAGGGAACAAATTTAAAAAAATGTATTAATTATAAAACATCTATTTCAATGTTTTTATATGCTCTATATTTTGTGTTAAAAAGTTAGACATTTGGTTTAGCATAATTTATATTATCAATATTACCTCAAACAAAATTATTAATCAATAGTAATTTTTCAGTGACTTTTTATCATTTAACATTAATATTATGTATTAAAATAAGGGATAAGTATTTATATTTAATTCAAAATATTTGTAAAATTATTAATATCATTTATTTTGGTTTATTTGTATGTATCAATATTAAAATAAACTAAATTAATAATTAATAGTAATTTTTCAGTGACTTTTTTATCGGGAACTTGTACAAAGTATTTCAAATACTTTCTAATAAAAAAATAAAATTGATAAACTATATAAAAATAGTTACAGAGTTGTACCTACAGAAATTATTTTACCAAGTGTCATATATAATAATATATGCACAATGGTTGTGAACATTTTAAGTGAATCCAATTAATTTACTCATTTTACGTTATTGGCATTCGACAACGATCTTTTCATCGATAGTCAATTAGTTAACATAGTGAAAATCATAGTCTATTAATTGTACTGGAATAAAAATAAAAAAATCGGACGAATATATTAGGCACTCGTGATTAAAAAATCGTGTTAAAAACTACATTGTAAACTATATAAATTAAAATTGTTTGAAGCCGAGAGAGGTATTTAAATACCGGTACACCACTAGTTGGTGACGACCTAGACATGTATGGACATACCTATTTATAGCGTAATTATATGGTGAAAACATTTAAATTTTTTCATCTCCATTTTCTTAGCTTAGTGCGGTGGATGTATATAATATCGTGTTTTTAAAAAACGTGCTCGTCACCCCTGAAAACGAAATGAGTGTGTGCCACCACTGAATGCCTTCGTCGTGTATGGCGGTTACCGGTATAATATTATAATCGCGGTGAACGATCGCCGTGCACAATCAAGGACGAGTGCGCTAATAGTGTGCATAATATAGATAGGTGTATCGGGGAGGAAAACGAAAAACAAAATCTACGGTGGATTTTTTCACTCCAACGGTGCATAATACATTATGCGAAGTTATATGTATACATGTAGGCACAGTTTTATAATACCGACCTTTTGGCTCTCCGAGACGAATGGGTTTTCCGTTTGGACGACAGGGGAGGCGACGAGTTATTGGTCTTCAGGGATGTCTTCACCGCCGTGTACGGTATTTCTCGCAGCTGTTCCTCGGTCATGCCGTCCGTTTCGACCAGTTCAAACTCCAAATGCTTTTTGAGCTCCTCCGGGAGACGTGTCTTGCTGCTGCTCTCCGACGGTGACCTGGACCGCGACCTGCACAAAATCGTCAATCGGTCAGCACGTATTTATTTTAAAGTAATATTAAAACCTACGGCGCCATATGACGGGGTGTAGGTACCTAAACATTATTATACTTGTGTTGAATAATATCTCTTTTTCGAAAAATTCCCGCCCGAAATTTTCAACGAAAACGTAAATTTAGAAATGCAACATAATATTATTTATAATTACGACCTGTTTGATTACCATCTACTATGGTATTCAGAACCCTCCCGGAAAATTTGTTCTGAGTACTTCATTGATAGTATAATAAATCTGATTGACTTAAAATTACAAAACATATTAAATAAAATTACGTATTAAACATTTAAAGCTCGTTACTTAGTTTGACATGGTTTATTTTTTTATTATCACAGCAGTCAATCTGATAACTGTATGCATATTTTTACAACGAGGAATTTGTCTAGAAATTTGTTTGATGAAATTTTAATTCAAACGCTGTGGCCGGATCAAACGCTATACACGTTTTACGTGAAACTGCCAGTCTTGTACAACATCCCTTTCCGACTTGCGGTCGACCGCGCAGCTATATAATCATCATACCCAAGTGCACGCGACTTCCGCCGCCGTGGCAAGCAATCGAACGTTGAAGAGAGGTGAAGCCGCCGACCCGGAAACCGGAAGTTCAAGGAGAGTATATTATTATACCTACAATATATTTGGGATCCTACCACCGGCCATCACATCTAATGGCAAACACGATATCTATATATTATAAGGCCACGCGGAAAACACTTCCTTCATTTTCATGATATTACGGTCTGAGCAGAGAATACAATGCGATAAAAAACTGTTTGATGTATGTTCTCAAAAAACGCTAAATTTTCCGCAACTAAGGTCTTGGGTATTTTTTTAAATATGAAATATTATGTATTAATATATATTCAACGATTTTCCGGAAAATCTGGATATAATATATCAATTTCTCAGCTTTCTAATGAACACTGATTCCAATCGACCCATTGAAGTAGGTAAAAAATGTATTTAAGTCTTTATTGTTGTTAATATCGATTTTTGAAGAATTCGATAAAAAATAATATGGCGAACCTCTTTTCAGTGTCATTTTTATAACACAGTATTACAATACCACAGAATAAAATTATTATATAAATTATTGTAAGATATCTTAATAAACGTTTGTCTAAACTAGATATGTTTTAACATTTTTCATCGGTATTTTTATTTTTACCGACGAACAGTATAGTGACAACAACCACCTAAAAACAGAAAATTGTTTTCAAAACCAAATAGGCTAATCATCTATCACTTAACGCTTGCCACCACATTTAAAAAAAAACCAAAATAATATTAAATATTATTTAAAAATTCAAAAATATGGAAAAATAATGCGCGAAACAATAACACCCTAGGTAGTCAATTGTATTAAATTCCGTACGGAGTAACGAAAACGGAACATAATTATCAACATCGTTATCGTTATTAGTGTTATTACCTGTGTTTCCGGTGTTTCCGTCTCCGGTACGACGACGAATGGTGAGAAATCTCGCTCTCGGATTCCAGCCCGCTGTTCGCGTAGCCCGACCGGGGCCGAACCACCGACGCCTTTTGTATAGCTGACCTGCCCTCGGCCTGCCTCCGCTGCACTTCCCGCCACTGTCCCTCCGACTCCACAAGCTGATACCTGTGCCGCCTGTGCTCGTGGTCGTCGCCCTCAGACGACTTCCGGCTCCGGTGCCTGTGCTTCCGGTGCGATTTGCCAGACCGGCCCGACTGTTCGCTCTCGTTATCCGAGGACCGTCTATTGTTGCGGTGTCTGTGCCTGCGTAACACCAATCAAACGTACAGTTATTATTGTAACTTATAATCATTATCGTGACGATCTTCCGATGTCGAATTTTCTCTAGAAAACCGTCATGAAACCATGAAAGTTTTCGTCGAAATTCGATAGACAAGTGGCGTCAGTGCAGATATTTTAATAATTAATTATTATTTATTATACATCAATATTAAAAATATGTGACGCCATCCGTGTCACGTCAACAGAAACTCTTTCAGTCACCCTCTTGGGACTCAATGTTACGCTCTTTCCTACCGTCCAGCAGGTCAAACGTCTAGTCAAGCGTCTCATACGGAAGTCATTCATAACAATGAATCTGCAGTGCATCGGACGTACAACATTCAACTTTTTTGTTATTTTGTTATAATATTATTATTACCCATGTTATGTGTTTACATTACCATTATTCCATTAATTCCCATTATATATGGGGAGGCATTATCAAAATAATATTATATCTATTGGTTCTCGGCTGGAAATTTGATAAAAAAAAATAGTTAAATTCATACGGTGTATGATGTGTAAATTGACTTGTCAAAATGTTTGGATTCATACAAATTCAATTACCAGCTGTAATAATATTTTTGCCGCCCGAGTACAAATTATTGAAATAAGATCAATTGTTTTAATTGTTTAGGTACGCGTAATTCATACGCATAAATAAGTTACTAGTCAAGATTAAAGTCAATGATTTGTATTCATCAATATAATATAATAATAATATTTTATCAAATGACATACGAACAACTAAGTTATGCACTATTAAATCTCGCAATGAATTTATTTACGAGCGGTCCGTTTCTGTAAAGTCGATGTGTGCAGTTCCCATTAAAATAATACGTTTGTGCATTTTTGTGTTTGCAAAACTTAAGCGTGAACGTAATCTCCTTAGAATTCGAAATCCTTAGAAATCGTCTTATAAAAGATGCTATGCGTTTGAGTAAATCATTAGAGTAATGGTATACCTAAAAATTAAAATAACGTAACGTATTATCAAACAGGGCGCTATTATAGGTCGAAGACGATTTACGAAATGCGCTCCTTCATTAATTTATCAAATATAATATAACTTGTTGTATAATAATTATTGTGTTGATAAGCTCCGTGTTATTCTTAAGAGAGATTATCAAACTTGTGTTTCAATAAATTTCGAAAATAATATGTGCAATCTTAATAGCTAGGCAAAATATATAATATTATATTTATTTCATGATTTGATACATTAAATTTAATCAAAAACGTTCAATTATAATTTTATTTTTGAACATAAAAATAAATTATAAGTTTGATTTACTTTTTGACTATAAATAAATCAAAATTAAACGATGAGAAATAATGACAATTTTTACCGATTTTTTAACGTTAAACACATCGTTAAGTTGTTTAACCTCAAAATCCTTCGAAAATATTTTAGCGTGTTCGTCCAACATTTGTCATGAAATGTGTGTATATTATACATCATTAATTTTTATTATTTTTATAAATGTCATTTTTTTATGACTGGTCATAATACAAACTCATTGAACAATGGCTGATGTTTTAAAACACACGGACGACACATCAACCGTTATATTGAAATGATTAATCTTCGCATTATACCTAATACATTTGTTTAAATAAAATAGGTATATGCTTGAAATTATATTTTCATCCTTACAATTAAAAATTACGCATTATAATAATATTATGAGTTGATTATATTATATAGGTAGCTATTTGATTAGAGTTTATCGATTTTTATTGAAACATAGATTGGATTTATAAATATTTCGAAGAACGGCTAGAAACCAGATGGTACAAAAATCAAAATCGAATTAAAATTCGCACAGGCATGTGTTACTCTGCGTGGTACGAACTAAACTATTTTACGATCGATGCGCATAAACAACAATGAGGGTGGTTTTTAGTTTGGCGCGTTCGGGTGGAAAGCGAAGCAACTGCACTACAACGTATTAGAACGGTCTCGGTAGGAAACTTCTCTTATCGAATACCTCAGTACACTGTGTGAAAACATATGTGTCGGTATTTAAGAGCGTACATAAAATACATAAACAATGCGTGCACACATACCCGGGTAGTGGTAACTGGTAACTGTGATGGTGATGGGAAGTAGGAGTGGGTTGTTTATATCAGTAGATAACTATATATATACGCTGTCAGAGTGGCGAGTATTTTATATGGTTTGGTCTCCTGCATTTATATATAATATATATATATATATATATATATATAAAATTATACTATATTGATCACGACTGGTGCAAGTATTCCCCTCAGGTTAAGGTGAGATGCAGAGCTGCAGAGGTGAGAGCGGAACCGGAAACAATGGAAATAAGGGTCGTCGTCATCGTAGTCGTCGAGGCCCTTTGTATATATAAATATATATATAAACAAAGCCGGCAAACAAATACACATAAATGCATTTTGTTTTGTGACGTATAATGAATAAAATACTGCAGTTCGAAACAACTGCCGCAACCATGCAGCGTTGACGACAGCAGAAGCGGTGGTATCAGCGTGATACTACGTCGGGATGGAACAGCTTGAAAACTATAATAATGGTCAATAAAATGATTTTGTAAAAATATCAAAAACAAAATGTTATCGGTATCGTACTGAAAAATATCGGACTCGATAATAAATACTCAAACTGAAGCCTTGTGTGTCGTGGTGATTGGCCGCAGTCACTAATGTGTGCTGCGGTCAAGCATCGTCCGGCGTTGCTAGCTTTCGGATGCAGAATGGGTGACCACCTGGGGTTTTAGTGACGAATCCTTACCCCCTCCCATATTCACGGGTTTCTAAATCAACTATAACCCCCCCCCTCCACAACCAAAAAAAAAAAATGCTTATGCCATTAATGCCATATTATAGTTACTAATACTTAAGATAAAAATAAACTGTTACACACGTAATCAACACAAAAATACTAATGTAAATATAGTTATAAAATACATTTTACTGTATGGTATACAACACGTACTTTCGACACGATCTCGAGTCGTTGGAGCTCTGGCTGTCCACGCTGGATGACCGGCGGGCGTGGCGCATGATCTGATGCGGACCGGATCGGACGCTCCTCGGCGAGCTGCTCGAGTACAGGCCTCGGGTAGGAGCGCTCGACCACACGCCCCACGGTGCACTTCTGGTGCTCCTTGGCGAATCGCTCCGGTTCGGCACGTACATGCTGCATCGAGGGAACATACAGACATAAATAAATAAATAACGCATAGTGCACACACAGGCGCGATCGAATAATGTAATTGTAATATTAATAATTGTTTTAAAATCACGTACGTGTGGACGGGAAGTTGAGGGTTGGAACAGTTTTTCAGCTTGTCTTGCGTTTTCAACGACGACGATGACGACAACAGCATCAGTTCGTCTCTGGTCTTGTACTCATCTCCGAAAGTTTGATCTGTGAGGAAAGTATAATATAAGAAGATGCGTTGAATCAAAAATGCGTCACGATAATTATTATGCAGATAAAAATCGGGACGTCCAAATAAAATAAAATAATATACATATATTGATAGGACATACATATACGGCTATAGGTACCTTCTAATTTCTATACCTAAACCACGGTATACTGTGATATAAGAAGTATAATATTGTTACTATAATGGTTTGAGATAAAGGAAAAAGATTGTATCAAGACAATTTAGTAGTATATTTCAGTAGGTATTATTACTAATCATTAATGTTATAAATATAATTTAAAAATATATTTGACATAATATTGTGTTTTAAAGTTTGAATATTATTACCAGTAGGCTTTATACTTGGCAAAATGTTATCATAAATAATGTTTAATTTTGTATTGTATCACGGTGTGGTATGTTTTTGTTATATAACATTAAAAATAATTGTCGTTATTACTTATTTTGAAAATAGGCCTACCTACTTTTTTTAAAAGAATTAAGCCAGTTTAGCTGTAAGCCAGGGACTAGCGGTGAGGATACCTCAGCCTTAATATTGCATGTACCCACTATGGTAACTATTATGTTCTTCGTCCACACTCGATTACAATGCATGTCTTGTTTATAAATAATGTATTATTATCCATAAGGCCACCGTTTAAACAATAAACGGCCGCCCGCTCTGTACGTTGCGGTATCCACAATCAAATAATAATAAGTAGGTATATGTACGTCATATTGCGTAGTAATTATAATAGTCTTTAAGCGACGCAATGCGTTGTACATATTGTAATATTATAATAATATATTACACAGTCGTCTAGTGCGAATTCCAAGGAAATTCGTTGCCAAACGGTTGTTTTTTGTTTTGGTTTTATTTCCTCGACGAGCCATAACTCACCCCCACCAACCCCCTCGTTCACGTAAGGGCACTACATAAACACTACAGGGTGACTCACAGTGCATGCTCACCTTAGTTTTTTTTTCATTTTATATTGAATTTATAGTCGAATTCTGATTTTTAGAATTCTTAAGTAGATTTAAAGAGAAGTATTTTCAAATATATATAGTCAGGGGGACTAAGCCCACTAGCCAACCCCCCTAGTTGCGAAAATGTGTGTAACAATTATTTATACGTAACTAATGTAACTTATCGGTTATGTCACATATCATAAATCATTTTAACCTCTCAATACTCAATAGTAACTTCTATGTGATATTACATATGGAATTATCATATACAGCTACGGCAAAAAGTTATAAATCGGTATCATAATGACATTTTATTCTTATACGGATATTTGAAGGTACATATAAGTTACAATGTACCGTCACTTTTGAGAATAAAAACAGACGGCACATAGACAGTAAGTTCTTCTTTGTGCCAAAGGGTGTATAGTATATATAGTATAATTGCATTTTTCAGGAATGTCTGCGGTGATAAGAACTCTTTTTTTTAAAAGTTAAAACCATCTTTTTAGTGTAAACCGTTAAGCAGATATTTTTTTTAAAAGCTATTGATATAAAAAATACAAATAGGTATTTAATGTATTAAGTATTATATCGTTAGTGATAATAGGTTTTAAGATACGGGGTCTATGCTTATATACATTTTATAGAAATCAAAATATTATCAAAATTGTCCGAGTTAATTATTAGTATTATAATTAATATACCTGACTAAATATTACATTTGTTAGGTATGTATTTTATGTAATAGCATTGTTTAGAATTATTATTTATAGTACTCATTTAAATTTAGATACATCGGCATTTTCATATTATTCTGTTTAACAATTTAAAAAAAAAAATACGGTTCTCGTTTGAAAAAACAACAAAATAAGCTTGTGTTTCCTTAAATAGTATAAAAATCCAAGTACCCGGAAACATGGTCTTTATAAATAGGTATCTACTGCATAATATACATGAACTTTCGAAAAATCAGAATTTGAATCACTGCACCGTTATTAAAAAACGAAAGGGGGGTGAGCGTGTTCGGCGAATTACCCTGTACTACAGTTATGACGAGATTTATAAACGAGTGCACGCAAACTCCTCGGGACGAACACGCGTTATATAAGTACAGCACTTTCAGGGCGATGCGTATTATTATTTCTCTCGACGACTAACGACGACGACCGTATAATATATCGCAGCTATTTTTTATACAGCTCGCGTGTCGTCTCTGCGGGCTCTTAAATTAGACATCGTCCCGTCGGCCAGACACGCACGCGAACCCAAAATAATTGGCCGCGTCTGCCGTAATACCGATTTACAGAGATTTTTATTCGAACTTTATCTAGTGCGACGAGAAGTCGAAAACGATAGATATTATTATTATTAACACGACGTTCGATCACTTATGCGCGTATATTTCGATATGGTATTTTAAGTTAGAATAATTGAATTAAGTTAATCATTGAATTACGCGTCTTGTGCTGATCAGGTCTTTGAGATGTGGAACTGACAAACGACATAAAAATATATAATAACGCGAAGGGAAAAAATAATTATAAAATAATTATAAAATCAGCTGGTCCGTCAGCTTCGAACGACGTAAACATTGACTTTGTGGAGAGTAAGACGCTTAGGTTCCAAATGTCGAATTGTTGGATTGTTGGTTACAGTAGCTACCTAACTTATTGAATAGGCACTGATTTTCTAAAAAATATTGAGTTAAACATTTTGAATCCGTGGTGCTGGCAGAACGACGTCAGATCCAACGCCCCCAATTATAAAAATATTCATTTCAGAGGCAAGTCTTGGAGATCAAATTTCGAATTCTCGGTTATAAATTGTTAGGTACTTATTTTCATGACATCGATTCCTTCGCACCGCGAATCACGAACTCTTTAATGGATGTGGGTATTTTATTATATTAAGTATTGTAACATCCCTTCCCAACTTACGTTTGACCATTCGAACTCGGTGGATACTGAATTTTTTTTTTTCATAACGATATCTCGTAAATATGATACTATTTTGCACCTACCCAATTAAGATAACATATTTTCGAATCATTATCGAACGTCACGTATGAAAAATGTATAAATAAAAAATTAATAACGCATTTTATTATAATAATTATTACCTATATATATAAATATATAAACTATAGAACGTAATATCGATTTGTTCTGCACACACACACACACACGTTTGCCGTTGGTTTTATCGAGTGCACATAATATACATTATTTTAAACGTACTTGACACGGCGTAGTGCTGCAAAAATATATTATTATTATATTGATCGATCGGAATCTAGGTAATTATTATTACACATTTGTGCGGGATAATTTTCCACGATATAATATAGAAAACACATAAAACTCGTATGAACGGCAATCGGTCTTATTAATATTGCCTGCGCCCATTATACAGTTATGTTACAATAAACAAGTACTTGAAAAGTCTTATAATAACATAGGTAAGTACTACGTCGTTGAAATGCCGTTTAATGAACCATAAATTAGGTATCTAAAATATAACGACGACGACAATGATGATGATAATTATAATAATATATAAAAATGGCTACAAACGCCTATAATATTATATTGTCGGAACACCGTTTTTACGTACGTTTCATTCGAAAGGACAGTAATAAACGCGTGCGGGTAGATGCGACGATGATCATCATTTTCGTAATTATTATATTAATTCTCGTACCCGGGGAGTAAATAATAATAATACATTCTTATTAAAATATAAAACGTAACAGAAACGCTAGCGAATCCGAGCACGAGCTTTTTACAATCGACGGCAAATCCGGTCGGAATATTAATATCAGCTTCGCAGCCGGGTACACTATATTATTATATTATTAAATTATGATATTGCGTGCTATAAAGACATCTTGTTGACTGCTACTGCAGCTTTTTGAAGATACCGAGCGGCGTTTTTATTATTATTATTATTACTTTTTTTTTAATCCTGAAAAGACCACAAAACGTCCAATTCCGTAATATACCTATTACCTACCTACTAATGTTCATATTATTATTATTATTATGCACCAACGGTGCGCGCGCGGTGTATTAAAACGAGCGGCACTACGCTCGCATTACATAATAACGTATTCTTTTTGCACGACGTCTTCAAGTATTTTCACGGTTCTTAAGTATATAATATGAAATTAACCGGTAGTTGGGTAATTGCGAACTCACCACACACGTATATAATATTATAGTAATGCGTGTGTAACGTGGTGCAGCGGGTAAAATGTATATGAAAGAAAAAATGTGTACGCCGTACGAGCATATTGTTATGGGTAGGTTATAATATTATTATTATTGTATACCTAGTTTTAGTATTTTATTTTAATTATACTACTTCAGACTCGACGTCTAGAGCTGTAGTACTGTGTGTTGTTTAGGTTAATTAAAAAGAAAAAAAATCCTAATGAATTCGAGATCGTAGCGACGCTTTGAAAATTAGCTCGTTGAAAAATGTCAAATAGGTCTGCTGCACGCCCATATTATAATATTATACATAGTCGTCGTAATATAATAATATAGAGAGTGGTTCACAAAGCGTGACCCCCCCCCCCCCATTATCTATTCTATCTTTTACTAGTGCATTTTATTTTATTCTGAAATATTTTGAATAAAAGATTATAGATGTTATATTATTATTTTCAACTACTCAGACTACTCATACCCAAAATATTATTAAGAAGTGTCTTGTGACGGTACAAAATTATTTTTCAAATTATAACAACCCTTTTTTACAGTAAATTATTTATAGGATTATTTTTTTTTATTTGAAAATGTTGAGGTTAATTAACCCGAAATTAGAACGAGCTGTTATCGAGTTTTTCAACATTATGCACCGATAATAATACACAAGAGTACAACAAGACCCTCTTTGAACGGTATAAAAGTCCAAAAACCATAATTTGCCTAATATTGTATAATTACGTGGGGAAAATTGGGGTTAGGAAAATCACCGTAAGTATGGTATACTCACTATCGTTGGCTCCTTCGACGATCCTCCTCTGATAGCGGCGACTAGGTGTCCTTGTAAATGACGGTGGCGTCCGGTTGCTCATCTGCGAGCTCCTCACTGACGACTTATCCGCCCGACCGCTAAACAGGAAAATAAAGAAAAACCTAAATTAATCACCGATATAATATAACGTAATTTATCGAAATTTTATTGTAAAAACGTTCTATTCATTATTACACTTTTAAATTGTTTAGCATAGTGACGCAGTGTTAATATTAAAATATAGTAATTTGACATTTAATTTGTGTTTATAATTATTGTAGGAAAAAAAACTTGAAGGAAATTTGATTAGAAATTCAACTTTATCGTAATATTATCTTTCTCTATTAATATTTTAATTAAGAGGTTTTACATTTTAAATTATTGATGCATAATAAGTTAGTGGGAGTTAATAGTAATTTTTTTTATAACGATGAGTATAAAATAAAAACGCTTACTATAGAAAATATTTTGCCAATAAACGAATGAAACGCTGTCAGCATAAAATTTTAGAAATTTATTATAAATTTTGTTCCATAATACAGCTTCTTCGTATCGATATAATATTAATACAATCCATGATAATATGATACAATACAAACAATTTATTACGCGCGTATGAACTCTTAATAAGAATAAAACAAAAATTCTCGTTGATAAACATTTAATGTATTGTTCTCGTCGATGGTGATATTTATTTACGAGTATTCAATTCATATGTGTACAACTTTATCACACTTTACGTCTGCTCTTTAAAACCAATGAATTATAATAATATATATAATATAAAATTTTAATCATGCGTGAAAATTATTGACCGATTAATCAAAAGTTCTAAAACAAGACATGCTCCAATGCTTGCCACCTGGAGTACCCACATAAATAATATCGAACTAAAAAGGTATTGATAAAACGAATCCTCCGGGTGAGTTGTCGATTGTATAATAACGATAAACGTTTACATACAATACTGCGCAATAATAAGGTATGGTAATAGTAGATAGGTCATAAAAACAACAGGATTTATAAAGAAATAATATTATTATCAGGGTTCGTAAGTATTCGTACACTTAACATAATATGCCAAATTAGCTTCAAGGTGTTAGGGTTTAATATATTAAACTGTATATTGCATATAACTCCATTTGACATAAATATACGTTTTTTTTTGGAAGCGGCGATTTTCTGTCTTTGTGATATTATCCCCCAAAAATCATAAAAACGATATATTAAAAAGAGTAATGAAAAAGCAGGTAAGTGGATGTCACTCTGCTGTAAAGTAGATACAAGTGAGTCATTGTATAATGGTTGTATTAGGTTTGAATTCAATGATATAATATCATTGTATAAGAAAAACGATTCTGAGCGGAGACGGTTTGTCAGTCTGGATATTTTATATTTTTGTTATTATTTATTTTATCATGTAAGTTGAATTAATATTAAAATATTATAATTGTTTATTCGTTTCTATGGTGATAAACATAGCGTTAGAAATTAAAATTCCATTTTTAGCATTTTTTCGTAATTTTCCGGTGGTTTTTTTCGTGACATTAAATAACTATTGAGAAAATCGAAAAATGACCTATCTAAAGTACCATCTTGATCAAATTTGCTAAAAGATAAGATACGATATTTAGTGCACGATCCCTAATTATTATTAACATATTGACGAATTGGTCTAAATCGTCACACAGCGGTGACGGTTAAAATGTGGAGTTTGGAATTATTCAAAAACCTTTGTATCGATA
Source organism: Acyrthosiphon pisum (assembly GCF_005508785.2). Lineage (NCBI taxonomy): Eukaryota > Metazoa > Arthropoda > Insecta > Hemiptera > Aphididae > Acyrthosiphon > Acyrthosiphon pisum. Next base: position 66,362,625 of record NC_042494.1, read on the forward strand.
TAGCTGTTTAAAATTCTAGAGTTATACTACGCGCGTAATATTATTATACAACAGCGGTAGACCGGAGTCCGCAGCGTGGTCGATACCATTTTCGGAATATTATTTTTAATCGTTATAATATAAACTCATATCTAACATTAAATTATTATACACGTAGCTTTCGAACGGCAATATTAATAACTGTGACGACTGTGGCGGGGTAGACAACAATAAACAATACGAATAGTATTGCATATTCTTCGCTCAATAATAGGAATAATGGTGTACAGTAGCAGTAATAATTATAATACATCATAATAGAGTAGGTAGTATATGTAATGTATGTACGGTGCACGGAGAGGGGGCGTAGATATTATGCATACACTATAATATGGCGTATCCCTATATGTACGTCAAAATATGTGGTGCACAAAATACCTATACACACAATTATTGTACGTGACTAGGGATCTGTTTCTTTAGAAATATCATCTTCTGGCGAGAAAAATCTGAACAATTATGATGGGGCATGAAAAACGAAAAACCAACGCCGCCGTCGTCGTCGTTTGTTCCACCCAGCTCCCTGCAGTCGGCTTTATGTACGCCGCGAGCCCTGACCGACTATACACAGCAGAATAACAGTATATTACTATGTATATTATAGTATTATACGCGTACATATATATAACGTGCGCCAGCAAAAAGTTTTTTTTTTGTGAGGCGGAAGAAAAAGCATTGCATACGATATCGCGCGCGCATTACTATATAATATGACGTATAATATGAAAACGCGCTTATGATATTTAGTTTTCTCCCTCGTCATAATACAACACTACCCGTGTATGTATGTATGTATACATGTGCTGCAGTACGTCGTAGTAATATTATTATAGGTGCTCGGTACATCATCGCGACGACTGCGATAAAACTATGTTATTTTTATTATATATTATGCACATTGTACAGCGTGTACACACACAATAATGATAAAATATCACGTATGTGTAATGTGTACCTACGGCGAGCGTAACGCAATTAATGTAATTGAATAATATAATATTCTGTCGCGGCGCGCATATCAAACCTGCTAAATCGAGTGCTTATGACGTCCGGGGGGTTGGGCGACACTTGGACAAGTCTGAAGAATGAATGATGTTCCATGCTGCACTTGTACAGATGTTTACAAGCCGGCCTCGAGGGTGTTTCAAACCCGTAAGTGTTCTCGTCGTTCTGAAAATATCGTCATTACCATTATTTTTACCATTATTATTATAGACCCGCGCCCCAATTAAAATATTATGCTAATCTGAAAGACGAAACGTTTCCTAGGTCCCACACTATATACGACGCGTTAAATAATATACAATATACAATTTTCGAATTTATAATTGTATAATTATATTCTGACGTCGTGACCTGCTTCGGGACTTGGGGTGCGAGTGTGCATGCGAGCGTCAACGTATGATATTTATGTGATAGTGACGACAGAGGAATTTAGGAAGTAGTTTAAATGTTAGCTACGGGGGACCGGAAAGAAGGCACCGGTGCAAGTGTGAAAGACTAGGCACACACGCGCGTGCAGCCCCAGAAGAAAGCGTCGCGACGAAGAGTGGATATTGACGTAATTATATTATTGCAATTTAATTAGTGTTAACTCGAGTTAGGTATTACAAACTCCAGATTAGTGCTGAAGATAAAGGTAGTTCATTACATCACATAAAGTAACCCGTCTGATAATAAGGACATCGAGTCACCTCGTTAATACAAATCGTACTACTAAAGCACCAGCACAAGACGTACGCGAGTGTTGGGGAATCATGCAGAGATGACATTACAGTTGGTTGATGCCCTCGTTCCGCAAGTGTAGATTTTTATTAACGAGGCCTTGGAGAATCAAAGGAATATAATATTGAACATTTGAACTAACTTGATTTAGAAAATATAATACTTGACATTCGATAATGACTATAATACAATATTCATTCTGTGTTGCAGTGGTTCTTATTAATATTAATGTGGTAATCTGGTTGAAACGATTTCTCGGTCCGACCAGACTACCATAATATACGTGTAATACTAATTAATTTATAATTAATATTATGACGTTGTAAACGAGACATGATAACGTTTAAATTGTGTGCTTACGTTTTTGTCGCACACTCTGAGCATGAAATATTTTCCTTTGCTGAAGATCTTAGTGATTCTGGGCCTGGAAACACGCGTCAGTAATGATTAAAACGATAACGAAATCGTAACGAAATAATATTATTATAATAACCGCCGCGGCGGGACACTCACCAGTAATAGTTTGCGACGATGTTTTTGTTTCGGAGCACAATCACTCCGGTTGGCGTCAAACCCAAATAATATTCGACGTTGTCTTCGCCCTGTGGAAATCAAATGCGAACAATATTATAATATAAATATCGATAATCGGTAGGTACAACTTAATATACCTTACAGAGGAATGTAAAAAAAAATCGAAAAATATCATTAATCATTATTTTTAAAAATTGCGCATTTGATATATTTTTTTTATTGAATGGCAAGTATAAGAATACTATTGCTTATAAAGGTATATGGTCTGAAACTCTTCCAAGAAATAAACGGACAAAACGATAATAATAATATATTATGTGTACCTACAAAATACAGCCAATTCGCGAACGTTTATATATTACATTATAACTCATTTATGTTTTGTATTTTCATTATTTATACGTTCATTGTGCATAATATAGTCAGCTCTACTATAATATTATTTGCGTAACAGAAATGAACAAATTACGTTTACTGGAACATCAAAAACGAACGTCGAAATACAAATAACGGTTCAATTTGTTCGCTTAAAACTAAATTTCAATTTATTTATTTTTTATGCAATATTTATAATGCTTACAATGTAATAATATGAGAAGGGTAAACATATAGATACACACTCGGACGATGGAAACTGCAGCGAGAAATGAATACATAACTCGCTCCTATTTCCGACGAACACTGTAGGTAATATGTGTATAGATACGTATAATATAATATTATTTTAATCGAAGTGAACGAGAATGGAAATGGTTTTCCGCGAAAACGATCAATCGCCGTCCTACGCGATTGGTACATTTTTTAAAACAAAAATAAAAAATCATATTATAATTAATAGTAGTCGTATGCAAAACTCGTAGTTTAAATATTATTAACTGCACGACGACTTAGTGCGCGTAAAGCCATTTTGTTACTAAATCGCTCTGTTTTCGTATAGAAAATCCAATCAAAATATTATAATTGCCGGTCATGATATATAATAATGGGTTTGTATATTATATAAAAAAAAAACAAACGTAGGCAGAGTATAGTAACTTTACATTTGCGATACGACCTACAGACGTATTATTATTATTATTATTATTATTATTATTATTATTATTATTATTATTGGAACAACCGTAATAATAATATTAAAGAGCGCGTTATTGCGACACCCAAATGCATTGACGAGACAAAGTGTTATATTATTATAATAATCATAATCGTTATTGTTTATTACTATTAGCGTGGTATACATCAATACATGCATATTATTATTAATAATAAAAATGTATCATAAACGGCACTGTTGTTCTTATAATATTGTAGATTGGAAACAGATAATACATTTTTTTTCAATCGTGATAATATTATATTACTATAATATAAACTAGACGGTAAAAACGTTTAGAATTTATTATTATTATAAAAATATTAACTACTTATAGTATAAGTCTTATACAATATTAATACATGTGATTTAAATACAATTTACATAACATTTATATAGATTATTATAATTTCAAAAGATCCTACGCGTATAGTAGCTGCCTATTATTCAGCTGAATTGGTTATATTCATGTAAAAAGTAGCTATTGGAGAAAATAAAATTAGATTTTTTAAATAAGTTACTATCAAACGCGATGATTGATGTATATCAACCTTATCGCGTCATATTGAAAAGATCAATTCAATTAAATTTGTTAAAACCTGCAATTACAGTAGTTCGAGCTCTTATTTTGTATGGCTAATAAATTATTAAACAAACAGTTTGACTCTCAGCGTGCATATTATTAAAATGTAAAACAAACAAGAAAGTTAGACGTGTATGTTATATCGTCGTATAAAATGATTTTTTAATTTTATAATCGAAAATATTTTATTGTACAATAAACTTTCATTGAAAAATTGTATTTCGTTTCCATTGAATATTTTACTTCGTTTGTACAATGGTATTGGTTCGAATTAAACATTTCGCATAATATTTCACTGTTGGTTGAATTAATTTTTTCGTTAATTTCGTAGTTGAAACGCCGCAAGATCAATTTTATTAATCCAGTACATTATATACCGTAAGTCATCAACACTGTACCTAGTATAATAATATTATATTAATATTATAATTAATGTTGGACAAAAAAAAAAAGCTCCTAAAAAAAAAAAATGTCAATAAATAATATAGTTATTATACATTCAACGGATGTGTCAATATATAGGTACTAAATGATTAAAATGATTTATTTCTAATACACAATTTGACAGTGGAAATAATTAGTTAGGTAGGTAGTGGAAATAACATACTGGATGATTAAAAATGTATAATCATTATATATTATAGTTAATTTTATTTCATTATATTTTTATTAATTATATATTAATATGTGTGCCCCTGTACACACTAGTAGTACACACGTCATACCTATAAATTTACCGACATAATTAATATTGTTTATTAGATTTTTACGAATTTTCAACTACCTATTTGTGTATAATCCTCATAAACATTAGCCATCAACCACCGCAGTATTTTTTAGCTATACATGAAACAAAATACATTGTCTAATGTAGGTATTAAGTGTTTCCCCAAGGGTGTGCCGTGCTGGTTATAATAAATATGTCATGACAATTTAGAGTTTTTTGCCCAGTCAAATAAAAAAATTATTCATTATTACATTATTCATGCAAATATTAATATTAGGTACTCGTGATTAAATATTGATAAAAAAAATTATTGTTACAAAAAAAATAAAATTTGTATTTCAATATTTAAGTGTGAATAGATTAATTTTAATTTGGTTTGCGTGGTGTTGTTCTGAGTCGAACCTAAAAGTAAATAAGTCCTAAGTAAATACCTACATATGTTATTGTTACTGAATATAATAGTAAGTACAGTATTATGAATATGAAAAGTGTGCCATAACTTTTATCTGCCCAAAAATAATGCAGTGAGAACAAAATAGTTTAGGAACCATTAGTCTGATGAATCATTGTGTCTTTTGGATTCATCTGAACGATCTATCTGTGTTGTGAATTCGTATACAAACTCATTTACACCGGACACCTGTTAGTAATGCTATAGTACAATAGGTAGGTACGTAATAAATTATGAGTATTTCATAAATTTGTATTCATAATTATTGTATTAAAAATGTCAAAATGGAAATTTCATTGTATATGTATATATTCTATCAAATTCGTATTGCGTAGTATTTGTTATTTTACTGCATAGGTACTCGTAACATTTTAATAATATAACGTCAGAAAGAGTTTATATTGTCGGGATGTATAGTTTATTTATGAAATACACGATTTTTCTAAAACGTCACGATTAAAATAATATATTATATTCTTAAGTTGTAGGTACCTACTTAAGTTTTAATATATTATTTTTTAAATACGCGTATGATAAAATCCGGATCCCGGGTATATAAATTTGATGCGCCCACGGCTGCGTCACTGATAATAATACTACCTATAATATTATTATTATATTATGTGGGTTCACATTACATCGATGCGATTTTTACTTTTTACATCTACGGCTCATAACATACCTATATAAATAATATGATATCGTTACATCACGCGTTGCGGGGGCACCGCTGACAGTATTTAGATTTTTAATATAGTTACGCGAGCTAAATCGTCGCATACTGGCGAGATATGAAAAAAATAACGACCACGTCGGTCAGCCCAAAACCACTTGTCAAGTCATCCGTTTTTAAAACAGAATCGATTGATTAACGAGTAACTGCAACGCGTGACTCTATAGTTAGAAAGCGAGTGAGTTTTGGTGGTCTGTCCGCTGCACCGGTATATATAGGTATTGCAAACACACGCAAACTCGGCCGTGGATTGATTGATGAAGTTCATTATTATATTATGCACTTAGATAGTTAGGTACCTAGTACGATAATAATATTTAGCAAGTATTTTATATTTGTCGTTTTTATGGTACGTTGACAGAACAAAATACAATAATATTCGGATCAGCGTCTTAAGTTTCTTTTGTCGTAACGCACAGAGGATCTTTCTCAGGGAGAATACTCGAGTATTTTGAGGATGTCTGAAGACTGCTACAGGGGGGGCTGGTAACATTATTAAAAATCAAGTGTTTATATGCATTGGTATAATGGCATTACAATGTTATTTTCTTTTGTTATTATAATTGACCAAAATACGTTTGCTCTATAAATGATAATATACCATATATAGGTATTATGATATATACCTCTTATCCAGACTTATTCAGTAGGTAGTGAACTAATAACTAAAATTTCATATCAACGGTTTAACATGCAAAACAAAGCTATAATACATTTAAAATTATAGGTTTGGAAAATTATTTTATTTTTATGTATGGATGTTTAACCATAATTAAATATATTATAAATATATTGTGTAAAATATTCGCAAATTTCATTTAAATTTTCTAAAATTAAACATTTTCAAAAGTCGATTTAAAATTTTTTGAATTACCATACTATACATAATCTATTATTTATTGCACTTATTTATTTTTTTAATTATTCCTTATGAATATTTATACCACATAAATATTATTTATTATTTTTAGCAATTCCCCCCCTGAAATAAGACACTGGATACACCCCTGTCGTAACGTCTAAAAAAAAAAATCGTTCTTTACAACTATATTACAACAATAATAAAATATTATGATCCTACTCGTTAATATAATTTAATATTATGATAATATGTACGGTGAAACGAATTCGAACAAAGTTTACTTAGGGCTTACCATGCCCGTTTTGCGACCCGTGTGCATGTATTATATTACCCTAAATAGATTTTAATGCCATCGATCACTGTTACGCAATTCGATTTAAATCTCGTTAGCCGTTTGTAGGTCAATGCGTCTAATTCATTACGGTCGATTACGTTGTATTTTTTTTCTACGTCAATTTAAAGAATAATATTATCAAACAATGGTTACGTGTTAGGGTGAGGGTACCTATATAAAATCTTTAGGTAATAATTAAATAATATAAAACCGCACGTCGTCATCGAATGAAAGAAATTTATCCGAGTACAAAATATTTTGAGACATTTAATATTTTTAATTATAATTAATGATTCTCCCAACAACACCGTCAAATAATACTATATGCAGATCACACATTTAACAGTTGAATAAATAGTATTTTACAAATATAGGTGGGCATTAAATATAGTTACACATTTAATTTAATTTGAACATTTTAAATTAACAAGTTAGTTTATTTTCTAATTAACTTAACAACTAACGTCTTATAACTAGGTAGTTAAAAGTGTACACCGTAGTAACTTAGCTTTTTCCAGTTAATTTGAAAATATTACGTTAAGTTAAAATTATGTTTATAATAATTATATGATGTCCATTATAAAATATGTAGTTGAAAAAAATAATATTGTATTTAATAATTTAGTTGATACTAACGTGTAGGTAATTGAACAAACTACTACAACTCAAGTTTAATTTGTATAGGGATAATAAATTGCATATTTAACAAAAAGTTTTCATTATTATTTTTAAAAAAAATATTAAAGTTGTACTATCTATGTCACTATGCCGTGATAATTAAAAAACTTCCGATATCTTTTTAACTGAGTTATATTAATATTTTCCTCCATATTAGCTCTAAACTTTTTAGAGTTAAACGCATTTTTTTTTTGAACTGATGAGAAAACACGAATCATCTTTAAGTCATGAGCAATGAGCATAATATAATATTATTACGGTTTCAAGACAGTTCGTTAAACTTTCGTTCAGCGTAATGGTGTATTATTATTGTTTGTTCAGACGATATATGAAATAACGATCGAACCCAACGAACCGGCAGTGAGTTAAATTTGAAAACCAAAACGAATCGCAAACGAAACAATAACGACGCAAACCCGGAGGAGAAAGTCAATCGGAAAATCGATGACGCGACGAAGATTACATTTTACTCGAGTCCATCGCGACTTTACCTATTATACATTAATATCATGTACTGTTAAATAAATCGATATTTGACCGAACGTCGGACATCGATTGCCGATATATTACACATACCTATATTTATGTACCGAGAATCGAAATCACGTCGTTCAAAATCTCGACGGAAAAAATCGACGATATTATATGCATGGATGATAGACAGTAATTAGATACTATCCTTAATTATTTGTATCTTGTATATTTTAATATATTTTTTTAATTCTAAAACTGTCTGTACGTCGGCCTACACGTTCGATTGAACCGCCGAAATCGATTTAAACGCTGCCGTCGCTGCAATTTTATTATAATATATCTCATGAGTAGATACACCCACCGTACCCGCCGTGGCTCGAACATTGATATTTTGATTTCTATAGTATACTAGCTGATCCTGTGCACTTCGTTTCCCGGCAACCAATAATAATTATTATAGTAGCTTCAAAACCCATGGCAACCATTTAAAAACAAAAATTTCTATCGGAAATCTCAAAATTCCTGTTTGAGCGCCTCCCGGGGTTGGTTCTCTCCCTTTTTAAATTAGCCTATCTTCTGCACAGAGGTATAATCTATCTATATATATATAAATATCTGATCCCGTTCACTTCGTTGCCCATTAAAATTGCCAACTCTATATGAATAATAATTCTACATATCACCATGGCAACCATTTATATACAAAACATTTTATCGGAAATTTCAAAATAATATATAATTGGTTGCCATGGTAATACGGAGACACCCACCGACGAAAATCTCAAAATAATATATAATTGGTTGCCATGGTAATATGGCGACACACACGGACGGAAATCTCTAAATAATATATAAATGGTTGCCATGGTAACATGGACACACATACTTTCATTTTTATATATATAGATTAGCAACAATTGTTATTATAATATTATTCGCCGTGTTGTACAAAGATAACCAAACAATTATCTATGAAATATGACCACATTTAATAATAATATATATGTCGCATCCACTTAGTGTAATCGTATTTTTCATGAAATGGACATATATTTTATCTATTTCATGAAATTAAAACTCTTATTTTACACTTTGTGTAATATTTTAAATTAATTACATCAATAGGTAACTTTTCATAAAATCGAAATAATAAAATTGATACGATAACAGGCATCTAGTATCTGTTGTCATTAAGATACTAATAGGTACTGTAGAATCACTGTACCTAATACTAATATGTTATCGACACCTGTTATCGATAAATAATCGCATCAATTGTATCCTGATTTACAAATTGGTGATTGCGTCTTAACAACAGTACCTAAAGTAGATCGAGGACCTTTAGATCCCAATAATGTAATTGCAGTTATTGTCAATTAGAAGAAACATAAACTTCACCAACTCGGAACTCAATATGGTTTAGTAAAAAGGTGATTCAATTCAGCAAGTTTGAAACCCGCGACATCTAATTTTTTTAAAAATTACTGAAGTTAATAATGATAAAGAACTCACATTACGTGAAACAGTTTCTCATATTTCTGGGGGACAAGGTTTTTTAAGTTGTACTTGTAAACGCCAATATGAATCAAAACGATGTGCTTGTTTTAAAGCTTCTGTAAAGTGTAACAGTCGTTGCCATAACACTAATATTTGTAAAAATAAGTAATAATTTATTATTTATATAAATAATATTATTATGATGATTATTATAATTATTCATGTTTAATTATATTAGTTGCTATATCATAATAATCTGATTGTATTTTTTCATAACAAATAAGAGTTTAATATAATATGTAGTACTTAAAGATTTCGATTTCACGAAAAGTTACCTATTGATGTAATTAATTTAAAATATTACACAAAGTGTAAAATAAGAGTTTTCATTTCATTAAATGGATAAAATATATGTCCATTTCATGAAAAATACGATTACACTAATTACGATTACGATATATACATATATAAGTTTAAATTTTTACACTCGTGAATACGTTAGTTTTAAATAAGCTTATATACCCATGTATGCAGTTTATAGAGAATGTACAATATACTACAAAATTACTATAACTAAATACATAAAGAACTAAATTAACATAACAAAATAAAACAAAATTGTATAGAAAAATTAAATTTAAAAACTTGTCACAAAAAATATCTAGTTCAGACTATATGTATATGATCTGATCTGATATCAGATAACCATTTTATTTAAATAGATATGCTTTAATTATTTTTATTCAGATAAAGCACAACACTGAATTCATTACTACATGGTCAGATCGTATATTGTATATAATCATGTGCCACGACAAGAGGAGTACGGAAGGCGATATCGTTTTGTTTTCGCGTTTGTACCTATCGAGTGGGTTTCTAATGCAGCCCGCCTCCACCTATATGATGCAGGTCACCACGGTAATATAATATAAGTACATCATAATATTATAAATTATGATATTATTATTATTAGGGCATGGATTTAAATCCTGATTAAATTGTTTTCTACATTTCTCAAGGCATAGCATTCCAAGTAGAAAATTCGTTTGATACGTCAAAAAACGTAAAAGTAAACATGAAACTTTTGTTTTAACTTTTATATTTTTAGCGCATTTTCCTGGAATTTTCAAAGCATTTTTATGCTTTGAGTACCTACCTAGTTTATAAGAAATGATAAAATTTGATAAATATTTACCATATTATAAACTAAAAATAAAAAAGGTGGGCAAGTGGGTGTCGCTCTACTCTACAGAAGGTTACAAGTGGGTCACTGTAATGGATGGTCTTAAATTTGAATTCAATGATATAATATCATTGTATAAGAAAAACGATTCTGAGCGAAAACGGTCAGTCAGTCTATGATATTACTATAAGTATATTTGATAATATTATTTTATGAATAAAGTAATTTATATATTAACCTATTTACGTAGAACCTTGCTTTAAATTTTCAATCCTTAGCTATACAAGTTGAACGTTTTATACATTTTTAACTACAAAATTATTATTAAATTTGACATTTGAAAAGTGTTGTCAAAGGTCGAACTTTACGTCCTTATAAAAAAAATTGTGCCTATTTTTTTTAAATATTTTTCAACTACTATTATAACAATATATCAGAAGCCTTTCATTAAATTTTCACGCTTTTTTACCAAACAAATAAAATTTTATTGATATTTATAGAAAAAAAACAAAAAAAATTGAAAATTGACAATGTCCATAAACAGCTCAAAAAGAGTCAAAATATTTTAAAAATTTTATGGTTTATAGAAAATGAAAATATAAACATTCAGTAAAATTGTAATGTATCTACAGTTATTCGTTTTTGAATATCAATAAAATAAAAAAAACTGCTACATGATAAATCGAGTGAATATCCAATATTGTAAAAATATGAACTTCAAACGTAAAATAATTTGCTAAATTTCGTGATTTTTCCGTATTTTGTCAAGATTTGAACTTTAAATGCTTATAAAAAAAAAACTGTGATTAAGGATTTTTAATATTTTTCAAATGTCATTGTAGCAATACAGTAGGAGCCTTGTATTACATTTTCAAGCTTTTTTACCCAACAAATAATTGACATTCATAGAAAAAAAAACTAATAAAATTGGAAACTGAAAATGTGTCCCTAAACAGTTCAAAACAAAACAAAATATTTTGAAAATGTTATCGTGTATATAAAATGCAAATATAAATAACCAATGAAAATTTCATGTATGTTCATTTATTTAAAAATTACACCAAAACCCAAAGTCAATTTTGTAAAAAATCGATTTTGCGTAAAAATTCCCGTTTTTCCCTAATTTTTATGTTGTTTTTCCTGGCGCTTTTAAAAACTATTAAGAATTTTAAATTTTGATCTCCCCAATACACCAACTTTCCCATTGAAAATCGAAGTATTATTTTGACTACTTATCGTGTACGCAGTCACAAAAAAAATAAAAAATAAAAAAACACACATCATTGTAAAATCAATACATTCATCGTTCCACTCAGAATCTAAAATAAGGAAGTATTATGTATTTCACTTCGTCATATTAATATTATACTATTTGTATTTCGTATTATGTTTAACCCGTATATACCAACAAAAGCAGCGATCTGACAAATGAAATTTCGTCACAGAGAAGTGATACGTATATAATATTATAGTCACATAAATAGGTCATATAATGTCATATTATTTACAACTTGCATCGATGATCGCACGATGACACCAAAATGCTAAATTACGCAAATTTAAATAAAACAAATAAATTTCTGTTTAATCATTTTTATTTTACAGTGTAAACATATTAAAATTTACATGTAAAAAGCTATTTTTAGGCTCATTTTCTGAATTCTTGTAATTATTACTACCAGTGCATGAAACCATATATTTTTTTAAAAGCATTTTTCTTGTATTTCGGGACATTTGAGGACGCACCATATATTAGTTATCGTTTAATATCGTATTCGGTCCACGTAAAACACAGAAGACGGCCGAGAATTTATTTAAATTACACTATGATGACGTGCAAAAAACTGTGCAGACGGAAACAATACGCGACCGAGCTTTTATTTTTCGTCCGTTCGCCACCTGTCCGAAAGCGAACAAGAACCGTCACCGCAGATGTCGACCTTTGTCCCGATGAATAATAATAATAATAATATCGCGCCTTTGAGCGTCGTTGTTGTAGGTATATGCCTCCACCTATACAGTGCGACTCTCGTCGGATGATGAAAATAATAATTCTCTCGGAATATATTATTAGTATACGGCATTAATATCCTCTTAATTCGATTCGATCGCGTCGTTAAAATAATATATATTATTATTATTATTATTGTTTACGCCGACTACGTTTTTAAAGTACCTACGCCACTCGCTGGTTGTCTGTATCGTATTATAGTATACATAAATATCGGAAAACGACAGAGATTTATTTCGTCGGCCACCGTCTGCAGGTTCGAAATTATCACCGCCGTTGCTTCTATTTCCTAAACAGACCGTGCTTGGTACTTGAGCGTAATTTATGCAATTATATGCTGCTCGAGTATAATTACCCTTTGAACGAGCAGAGGATATTATTATAATATCGTACGTTCCGTTCAAAACGCGCAGAGTCCGGATGACTTGTATCATAATATCTTAAAAACCGACTGCGCTATATTATCAAGCATTTTTTGCACCAAAAAAAAAATAATTATTGCGTTTGAACGCGAAATAAATAATAATGTACCGATAGTAATGACGAATCATCTTCGGGTATATACGCCGACCCAGCTGCAGTGGTTGTATAATAATGAATGAGCTTTTCGTATAATATCAATATTATTACCGTCGCGATTTCGGGCTGTGGCAACAATAATAAAAACAATAATAATACTATACCCGAGGAGAACAACAACAATAATAATAATAATTCTGTTCGAATCATTACAAGACCGTTATTATAGTACACGTGGAATTTAAATAAAAATGCGATAAATGTATAAACGGACTAATATTATGATAACGAGCAAAAATAAAATGCTTAAATAATAATAATAATGTTATAGAAACCAGATTTTTTTTAAATTAAAATTTGCATTTAAAACAATATTTTATTACTACACACAGAAGCGGCGTCGGTGGCGTGTAAACTACATATTATTATTATACTATTACAATATTAAATATGTCGTATTATATATATAGAAGCTTTCCTACGCACGCTCTATCGCGTCTCTCCATTGTCCCGGTTTCGTTTGAACGTTAACGATATTATAATATTTTTGATTTACTCATAGTCAAACGACTGTTGCAGAGGTACAGCAGGCGTATATAAAAGTATCTATAAGCGCAAAACTCTGGATTTGAACCAGCACAAAGCTGGCAAGTCGTGGCGTAGATACCATGATAAAATATACGTTTATAATCGCCCGTGTATTATATCGAGTGTATAATTATATACAGAGTGATCCATTCCAAGCATGCTCACCCCTCCGTTCACCATATTTTCAGATATTAATATTTTTATAACAATATAAATACTCTCCCGTATAAACACACACAGCATAACTTTTTTTAAATTTTAAATGGGAACCAAACGATTTAAGAATGCATTTTTAATCATATAATTTTTTTTTTAAATGTTGCTGTATTTACGCCACAGTTGGAACGAGTATTTTATAGGTTATTAAATAATGTATAATATATACTCATAAATAATAATAATAGCCCTTGAAAATGGTTTTAAGAAATTATAAAATTTATGTTAGATTGGATCAAATGACAAATATTATACTCGCACAATTCTTACAAATTATAAAAATCAGACTCATAAAATATATAATACATAATAATACATAAGTCTAATTTTTAAATAATCATAGCCCTCAATCTCCAAAACATATTATAATATATTGTAGGAAACTATCAATTACCCTTAGTACCTATATAAAGTTAAATTTGTGGTTTGTATACAACAACATTTTTTTTATAAAAAGTCTTATAAGAAACGGGGTGATTTTATCGTTTAAAAAAGAAATTGATATCACCTAGTACACAAGACAATCCTTAAATGGTATGAACATTTTTAAAAAATTAAATTTTGAATAGATTATTAATATTATTACCATCGAACGAAAACATGGGTTCTAGCTAGCATTGTTGCAGTGAATCATCCTGTATATTCACAATAGTGTATCAGCAAGGACAGCGCGTGGGACAGTGTAGTGTTGTCGTGGACGTATTTAACGTGTAATATCGTAAAAGTCGGCGTGGAAACGGTTGTTATAATAATAATAAAAAAAAATACAAATAACATTGTAGTGATATAATTGTTGTTGTGTAAGCCGCACACGGCCGTCCGGTATAGATTCGCGTGTACCTATAGTACCTATACAGTTGTGACAAGAGCGAATTATTTATGTATTGTGCGCGATTGTTGATATAAATTAAACGGCCACTGAATGACAACCGCCATAAATATTATGCGCCGAAACGACTTTGTGTGCATGTGTGTGTGTACGCGCGTGGGAAGCATTTCAGTACCGAATAATAATTATAACAACGTCGTTACCGATACGATTTATTCGCGCACGCGCGCGACACAGAAACGAAAAACCGAATTCATTTACTATAGCCAGGTAGTAAAAAACTAAATTAAATTTAAAAAAAAAACATGCAAACGGCATTTATTTCGATTACCTTTTTATGGGCGCGGGCTGGAGCTAAACGACGGCGGCGGTGCTGGACGGTGGCGAGAGGAATGCGTGGATGAGGATCGATTTGCTGCAACGGCGCAAGTTTAATTCTATAATTTGTTCAGGAACGGGGGAAAAAATAGGGTTGTTTAAGTTCAAAGGACTAAACACCACCGCGCGCGTATCTACTGTAAATAAAAAAACACCCCGCCCCCCACCCGTAAAAGCTCTCGCGGAAATAATTGAAACTTTATGGGCGGGCTACATATATATAATACCTATAATGTATAATGATTAAACCTGCTCCGAATATCGTTGCGCCTGCGGTGTCAGCACAGAATTATTACTATAATAGCCGTGAGCCCGGGGGGTCTAAAAGTCAACGCGACTTCGAGAGCATACAATTTAGAGCGGTCCTTGATAGTTATCAATTAAATTAAAAATGTTCATTTTCAACGTCTTAACTCATATTTTATACTTGCGAAATTATATTATTATACTCCTATTGGCCATTCCACGAAAACAAATTTACCGTAAAATATGAAACCATTGTAACGACGGAAAATACTTAAAGCTCGAATAGACAAATTTTATAAGACTTTGATGTATCCCTACGTACATACTGCACCTACTTCCATCGTTGGATTCATTTTGTGGACATTTTTTTTTTTATCTATGGACTGTTATGATACCACTTAGTAAGAATTAGTATAACTTAGTAAGACATCAAAATTAAAATGTACCCAATAACTTAGGACACCTCCTTATTTTATAAAATGTACATATTGTTTTTACATTTATTTGTTTTTAAAACACTTATCGGCGATAGATATAATATTATTATAACTATATGGCGCGAAGGCCGCGAAACGCAGTTTTACATTCGCAAGTTGGTTTAAATAATTCATTATAAATCATTCTCGCGTGGGCTGCTGTAGTAATTTATCATAAACTAACTAACCTATACGACGATTCACATTCACGGGCGCATTTAAGGATCTCTTTCAGTGATATTTTCGATTGGTATTAATAAAACGAAAGAAACTCGTCATTTTTCCGGTCGCTAGATTTTCTCTGTGTATGAGCATTCTCCTACGACGACGTTTACCCGCGATATAATATTATAATAATATAGACGTGTTCAACCGCTTCGTATGATATTATTGTAATACATTTGGTTGTCTAAAATGTTTCAGATAAAATAGACAGGTACCATAGGTACGCGTGTTAAACGCAACGACTCGTAAACCACAATAATTATATAGCGTTTTGAGAGAACACATTATTATTATTATTATATAATAATATTACAACAATAACGTTGCGGCGGCGTTCACCACTCGTGTGCCGGAGCAACGTGATGCACAATACGTCGGGTGTATAATACAACACATTTATGAATATCACGCACACACTATACTGCGGGGAGAGTCGTATGAAAAATAATTTCCTTTCCCATCTTAAGTTACGCGTACCTATATAGTATATTAGTATATATACATTGTAGCGTTTTTTTTTTCAATACTGCGTACCTACGCCTAACCCCAACGGCGGAAAATATGTATTAAACTGCACTCACCAGTACTGGGTGAAGATCGACGCCGTACATGTCCAGCCACTTGACTTTATCCAAGAAATTCAGCTCGGCAACTGCAGGCACTTGACCCCTGCAAAATGGCTGTCGTTAAGTAATCATAAAAAAAATAAAAAATAAAATAGAAAACAAAAAAAGTAACGCAATAGGTAAGCGAGCACGGCGAGGGCGAGGGAACGTTTAGTATATGGCGCTCAGCACTTACGTGAGTTCTTTGTGTATTTCTCCGATTCGGTTCTCGAGCTCTGCGTTCTGATTGGACACGAACCGGAATTCAGACACGTACCCGAGGGTGTGTCGTCTAGGATCGAAATCTCCTAGTTCAGCTGTAACAAAATATCGTCATTATTAAAATCAATAATAATATATTATATAATGCATCATTACTCATTAGGTAAGAATTATTATTATAATGTGACACTTAGCCATGAGAAAATTCCCGAGAATTTAATTTCATGAAATTTCTTCGGAAAATTCACTGAAATATTCCCAAGACCGCGAATTCACTGTGAAAATTATAATTTGCCTACCTACACATATTGTTCATATAATATTGTAACGGTACACCGATCACGCATTATAAAACGGTCCTTTTCAGGACCACCGATCATAGACCAGTAAAAGCCACACACACTACCGGGACAACTTCACACCCACATTATAGGGCCCTAAGTTGTCCCCCACACTTAAGACCGAGGACTACATGTAGAAGAGACTCTCACGAGTCCAAAAACATCATCCCCACACACGTAACCCTAAAACTGGGCAAGTAAATTCACTTGCCGTACCGAACGCAAACACAGCCGCCCGTTGCGGCAGAACACGGTTTAATAGTCGGTACGGCAAGCATTATCAGTATTCCATCAACCGTCCTACCTTCATCTAACAAGAAACCAGAAGGAACGAAGACAACCAGAAACAGCTATAAATCATAGCTGTGAATACCGACGACAACCAACACGGCCCGACATCAAGTGTCCGCCGTGATCCGACCGGCACCATCGTACGACGACGACCACCACAAGTAGCGGCTAGAGCTTATACATCGAGCTACGATTACCTACCGACGACAACCACCGTAGCCCAACATCAAGGATTCGACTTCTTCCGTGCGCCGTGACGAATCCAGAGCTTAAGCACGAACACACGCCCGAAATACCAGGGTCGTAGCCAGCAATAACCGGCGTAGCGGTCAGCACACACGCCGTTGACGACACCATTAACGCCGAGACCAACAGCCATTTAAGTACTTATTATACCATCTCGGCCCCCCCCCCCCCCCCCATTGACAACTTTATTAAGTTGTGTCAAAAACCCGGGTACGATATATCACTGTAGCCGCTTCTTTTGAGTCACGCGCAGTGATATATTGACTCCGTCCATACCGACGACTGTCAACGTTGGGACCACCAAACATTCCCCGATACTGTACATAGGACCTGGCCATCGCCGGTCGTTCCGAGCTCTCACAGCGACGGTCCGCCGATCAGGCCGGCCGTCACACCCGTGATCCTCACTGCCCCTCCTCATTGTATAAAATCTAAACATTATACAAAATATAGAACAAGATAAGTTATATCAATTATAAAAACTTGTTATTATTTAGGACGCCGATCCTTTGTGACCGTGCCGTCTCAATATGATTCAAAATAAAACATAAATTGTATTTAACTTATGCGGAACATTATTGTGGGAGAATAGGAAGATTTTTGAAATAAAATATATATTTATAAATTCATATTATAGGTAAAAGTAAAATTCAAGTTTTTTTTTAATGACAGTCATCAGTGTTGAGGAAATACGATTTTAAGTTTATGTGAAATAAAATACAGTTTCTTCAGATGCTAAGTCCAGCTTAGCATACTAAGAGATAGGTGAATATTTCCGAATGGAAACAATCTTTATTCCCGGTAACGTTTATCGAGAAATATTCCTAGTGGCACATCACAGTCTGTGACAGGGCCCGAATATATGCATGTCAATAATTTCGGCGGTATATTGTGCACACCCGGAGACTATAAAAATAATATATATAATGCGTTATTATTGTGCACATCATCATCTTCACCACATTAAAATAACAAAACGACGACATGTACCTATATTGTATTGTATGTGTATATTGTAGGTACCTATCTGTATTCTGCAGTATATCATATTATATTGTGCTCGCAACTTTATTTATAATCGCAGTCGTAATAAAAACGTGTACGAGACACGCGATAAAACCGTCTGCGGTGAAATTTATAGACGGCGGGTCCGTAGTCTTTTATTCGGTTTTCGGCGACATCGTATTATAATAATAATAAAATCGCGTTTCGGTCGGTTTGGACTTATATTAAAATAGTGTGCTGCAGACGGGGCAAGAGAGCCGTTGTGGAGACGATACACCCCACCACCCACCTTATGAACATTACAGAAGCTGAGCTGGATGCTGGAATGAGGATGAAATTTATCACTTTTCAACTATGGTCTGCGTAAATAAATTATTATTCCCTGGTTTTGTAAATTCTTCAAAATATGACCTGCTAAAAACAAATCTCCATAAACGTCCGAAAAATCAAACTTAAACGACGTAACATAACGAATTTTGGCTTAAACGTTTATTCACGTTTTTTTTTTTTTTTTTTTGGTGAGCCAAGTGAGCTTGGTGATCTTTTTTTTTAATTTTAAAACGTTTATTATGTCTTATACAGCATTTTGTTGTTAAGTTATTGAAGCGTGCTCTCGAAGTGGAAACGTTATCGCGTTTTACCCGTTTTGAAGTACTTCCGAGTAAGTCCGACTTACAACCCGCAGTGAGTATTAAAAAGTTTATAATCTCTGTTGCTGCACTGACCTAAAACTATTCCCACAGTATGCAGCTTCCATCAACTGTATAGTTAGAATTACGATCAAAAGAATAATAATGACTTCGTAGCAATTCGATCGGAACATAATATACAGATCGGTTACATACACACACACAAACAGCACACGCCCTTTTTATTAGTATAAATAGAAAATATTAGGTTTCTACATCGTTATCGAAGATCGAGCGTTTCGTGTGCGTACTGCAGTGTATTAAGTCATATGCCAGACGACGTATATATAATAAAATAAATAATAATAATATATCGCGTTATATACGCACCGAATTACGTATATAACAGGACATTACAGGAGACCAACGATTTTTATTAAATTGTTTTCGTCTCGCAACAACGTGAAAGCGCCACGAAAAGTCGACCACGGCTGGGCGCAAAAGTCGTCCCCCCCCCCTTCACGTGGGGTGAAGATAATATATTAGCGCGTCCGCTCTTCCGCTAATAATAAGCACCTCGATTTACACAATATTTATGGCCGAAATCGGGCGGTCTCGGGTCGATCCTTATTGCTTGCCATTTACATCGCGGGCGAGCAGTGCCGTGGAGGCGGTAATAAGAAAAAAACCCGCCAAACGGAATAAACAACCCCCTTAACAAAATCATATATTTTATCTTGGCCGCTATATACGCGTACATTATATATGCTATACCATTACTTCTACTGCGTTTTCTTACTATACAACTGTTGTACGGTATATATGTACACGTCGTGGGTGTATACGCCATGTGATTTTTTTCTCTTAACGCGAGACACTTGTTTTTTCCGAGTCTTAGGTTCAAAATGTTTTCGTCGCTCGCGAAGTACCACCGCGCCGCCTTCACTGAAGTACCCATAGGTACATTATTATACGGCTGCGTTTATGGTCGTTTTTGGAGCTCGGAGACCTCAACACGATGACGACATACGTACACCGCATTTTTAGTAGTGCAAACTCCAAGACATTAATATTTAATTTTTTGTATCTTCATTTAACGGTAAGTATTATAGTATAAGACTTTATACCACAAATAGTTAATTACGAATTTATCTGCCGCGATCGCATGACAATATATTTTAACGTTTGATTATTTACGTCCATGCGTAAGAGCGGTATACCTATTATTTATACTTACCAACTTATACTCATCTTTCATGACACTATAGACACATAATACAGCGCGGACTTCACTGGCTATTTTCCGAATATGTGTACTGAGAAAGGATTTTCAAAAATGTTGCATATTTAAAAGGGCCCGCACAAGGGGATTTGTTAGTTTAACGAAAAACGAATATTTTTTGTACATGTGTTTACTATTGGTTACTGAAGATATAAAAATGATCAATTAGTTATCATAAATGGATATAATTTTTGACCTGTATTTTATATTTGCTCAATCCCACCAAAATTATTGTGTTTAAAATCTGCAGTGTAGTTTACATGTAGGGTTAGATCCACGGACATTAACTATTTAATTTGTCACGGGCAACGCCATGCGGAATCAGATTGAAATACATGGATATAACTAGGTGTATTATTTAATTACTACGAATTTTTTTTATTTAAAATTATTATACAGTCCCCATCGTAAAACTCCGATCCGCAAAAATGACACTCGAAACGAATGTCTTGCGCGCAGGTAAAATCACAGTGCGTTTGGTATGATAATATATAATCATTATAGCGTTGACTTTACATGATAATATAATATCACGCGTGTGTATCTATACAGTGGTAGGGTGTAGCGGGTGGAGTAGTTTATGGCCGGTGGGTTGATGGTTCGGCCGAGGGTCCTTTTTCAGTTATTACTCACATCGAGTAGATGCATACGGTTGTGAAATTTGCCGGAAATCCGTGCTCGCGCGATTGGAACCGTTCATTTTGCCGAGACGGATTCGCGCACGCGTGGAAGGACCCGAAGTTATCACGATGCTGCATTTTTTATTATAGAAATGTTTTTTATTACACGTCGCCCGGCTAACGCCATTGCCAGTTTTCGACCATCGGAATTGATATTTATTACCAGACCAACGTGTGTGTGTGTAATTTTACCTACCGTTCACGCGGACACACATACCTATATGTACATTATATGCGTGTTCGTCGCGCGTCCATTGAGATTAATTTACCCCCGCGGGCGCCGGAAGAGACCCATTAAAACTTCATAATAATATAATATACCTACCGGATTTACGCGCCGGCTCTGCATTTGGATAAATTTACGAGCGGAGAGTGAAAATTGTAATACGAATATGCAGCGAAAAACAAAACAAAACGACGAAAAAAAAGTCTAGAAACCCACTGCGCGAAGAAAACAAAGCGATTTTAGTTTTCATTTTTAGCGTTTTACCACCGACCGGAACAATGTGCTGCAGAATTCCTCGCCGGGCGTCCGTTCTCAACCGTTTTGACGGGTTTTTGTGAATTTTCGACTAGACGACTTTCCCGCCAAGCCGGGAAAATACGACTCGAAACTTCCGACTCTGCGAGTCCTGGAATTTGGCTTCGAATCCAACCCTCTTCATCCTATATAAACGCATCCTCGTACACAATTCCTATTTAAACGTGTAGGTACTTATTATGTTTGAATCGGAAAAACAATTTTATTCGCGTACTTACTCTCACCTAACCCGTGGAAAATTGAATTTTCCTGGTAAACCGATGCCATACAAATTTATGCAAATTGCTTGATAAATATTTATAGAAAATTTGCAAAATTTGAAATCGACGCGGGGTTGGAAAAATATAGGTACACTTGATTTTTATTTTTATTTTTGTGACTAATGAAAAAATTAATTTTTTATTCTCTGGTAAAGTTAATTACCGGTATCGAATAGAATGCGATGCAATATAAAAAATCTATTTTAAATACCAATTTTGCTGTATGAACAAATCAAATGATTGAAATTGTTTAGGTCCATTTGTTATATGGACCCATAAACACGTGTAAATTATGTAACAAAACGTTCAAACGGTTTGAATAGTAATTAATTATTCATCTATAATGGTCGCTATGCAGTAAATTATTTGAAAAATAATTCACTATAGCGTATATAAACTAATTAAAAATTGCTAATATAAGCGAACCGGCGACTTGCTAAAAGTAATGGCAACAGTAATTATCTCAACGTATACGCCAATATTTCTTTGTAAATAAGCTCGAAAATTTCATAATAAATTCAAGAATAATAAGCACCGGAAAAGAAAATCAAATTAACGCAAACCCGCTTCGTCGCATCCCTTGTTTTCGTATAGGTAAGTACCAAGTGTATACCATTTTAATATTTGGTATAAATCGGAGTATAACCACTATATATATATCTCAAGTCCTGCAATATTTTGGTGTTATAGGTACTCCCCATCACTAAAATTGGACCGCAAATATTATTATATTAACAACAATGCGTTAAAGCCACCAACTCAGGAGGTTGCTCGCTTTGAACTACGTTTTCTATTATAACAATATAATCGCGTAATTATTAAACTTTTAATAGAATAATTTATTCAAACCCGGCTAAGCTCTCCCTGAACAACGCAACAACGCAATAAACACACATTGTGTTTCGTTCTTCTCCACCGCCGATTATGGCTTAAACTTGGGCAGTCACACACACTAAATTATTAGACCATGGTCGTACTTAAAGTGTGACAAGTATATTATTTTTGTATCATACACGCACATGTTAAGTGTTAATGTATTCAATATAAGTTTAAAAGAATGGTTATTTACCAGAAATATTCTGACGACCACATTTCCAGTCCCGGAAAAAGCATTCAAGTTGACGAGTAAGTATATTAGCACGAGTGTAAAGAATAAAGATAATAATATAAAGGTAGATATATTATTTTACAATTAATGTATATTTTACACGAATTCTATTAAAATACGTCTTTATATCAATCAAGTATTTCGTTACTGATTCGACATTTCAAAAGTACTTTTAGGTGTTTTAAAAAGCGTGGGTGGTATTAATAATTATACAATAAAATGACATCTAACTTCGAGGTGTACGCTCGATGAGACGCGAGAATAATAATACAGTAGGCTGCCACGTTATTGAATAATATTATCAATTAATTTATTGTTTTTGGGACCCGCACGAACAACAGTTGTATCGGAAATAATAATCATTATAATATCGTCATAAGACACATCGTCGAAATTTATCGGAAGAGCCGGGAATTTATTCATTGGTGCACAGCTGTGGAGAGACGAGGGGCACGCGAAGCGATTAAATTCGCGCGCGCACACGGTCCAGCGATCCTAATCCCCGGCGCAGTTAAATTGCCTATAGTAAACGCCGGGTCGTTTCGATTTCCATAATAATATTATTGTTGTTGTTGTTGTTGTTGTTGTTGTCGTTGTTGTTTGTATTATTTATTATTAGGACTGTCAATTTGTAGAAAAATGCATTATTTTTAGCTTACTGTAAAACATAGCTCCCTTGACACAAAGTTTGAATTAGGTATCTACTCGAATGACTTCAATTTTGAAACTTTTACTTTGCATTTGTTGAAATTTTTATTTTTAGGTTTTTTTTATTTCAATTTTGAAATTCCTGCCAATATTAAACTTTTTTCACATATTTTATGAATTAATATTCAATTTTCGTATAAAAAATATTTTACAATTGTATGCTCTGTACGCACGTCGTACTTCATTAACAATATTTTATTTAAAATATTAAACACATGAGATAGAATTGTATATTATTTTTAAAATATGATTCTTTAGTATAGTTACAGTGCATTTTATACTGCATTTTTCAAGGCTTAAAATGCATTTTTTAAGGTATTTTAATGCATTAAATTCATAGATCTACTTAATATTGTATTCCTCTCGTCGCAATACGCTTATTCACGATACTATATAGTGCGCTTTTTGATGGCGTAATAATATTTACGCAATTATCTTAATAACTGCTATCGACCCTGCCAATTTTAAAATGATTATACTAGATAATAATATTATATTAAATATAAATAACAGCAATTTCATCCCACGATTCATTTGTGTTAATGTTATGAATTTATATGCTCCCGTGTTTTGGCAAAGATTCAATATGATGTTGTTATTATTGCCATCCTTATTATTAATATTATTACTATTATTACTATTATTATTATTATTATTATAGTTATTACTTCTTACTATTGTTTTTGGTCGCTTATACGTAAGGCGAATGCTTGACAAAACTTTATTAAAATAATATATCGTATGGAGCTCGCTGAAAAACGGTTTTTGCTGACTTTCTCTGTCTCCGACATTTTAATTATGAAACGACTTTTGAATAACCGATGTTGTCAAAACAGTATATACGCGTATTGGCGTCTGATGTAATGATAATCATTATCGAAACTATTGTACATTTGTAAATTACTAATTTTAATAATAATGTCGCGAAAATCAATTTAGCAGTGAAACCCGATAAGATTATATTTTCCGACCTGTTCAGAAGTTACCTACTCCAGCGTAAACTATCGATTTTATTCAGATTTCCACAAAACATTTTCGGCAACCCCAAAATATCATAATATATTTATTATGTTTACCGTAGAGTCCATTGTTTGTACGGGATAGTGTAAGGTTTTCGGAAAATCACCTATTTACAAAGACACATACAATTTTGAATAATCGTATTCGAAATAAAAAAAAAATTACACTTATGTGTCTGAATCATAAGAGTAATTTATAATAATACACTTTGATATTGCTCCACAATTACATCCTGATAATCTACATACCTTTATTATTGTACCAAACTTAAAAGTTTTACTAAATTCTAAACCAAAAATTGTATATATGTACCTTGTACAATACCTTTAGTATGGCATACATAAATCGTAATAATGTAACCTAAGTTTTAATACTAATGTGCAAAACAAAACCGTTAAATTATATTTTATACCCGCAATAATATTCATCATAAATCTTATTAAATATCGGTTATAAGATCCTATATACAGCGTAAAATAATATTTTATTAATTAAAATAATTCAACAATAAATACATACATATTATAGTAAAATAGTAAATTTACCGTCAATTATTTTGTGTAGTTTATGATAAATTAATATTAAAAATAATACACCCATCATTGTAAAATCCACTCAGAATCTAAAATTTGCGGAGATAAAAGTGTCATTTAATATCGAGTATATAGCATTTCGCAGTATTCGAATAACTATTTAATTTATTTTTACGATTTCTATGATTTTTTATAGATCTTCTAGAATATGCATAGAAATAGTAATTGACTGTGGTAAGTATATTATTAAAATTAAAAATTAAAAATTAAATAAACCCCACTCATAGGTGTAAGAAACAACAAAAATATTAAATAAATAAATTATATGTGGTTAAAAATAAAAAATGTACAAGGAAGTAATGGATAATATTTTTACGTTTTCACATTGTGTTTCATAAAAACTAATAATTAGAAGAAAAAAAATACAATTTTTATTGCATGAACTCTGCTAGACCTTATTTTATGTTTTAACCATTTTATTCGACAATATAAAGTGATGAAATAAAATTAATTTAATTTCCCGGAGAGTCACTTGTTCGGCGGAATCCAATGTAAATAACTAACCGTTCTTTTGGCAACCGTAACGGATATTCTTACCGCCCACTTTTGGAGTGGTTCGGCCGAAAGGGGTTTTTATATTTATTTTTTTCGTTCACCATACCATTGTGTTGGAAAAAAACATTATTTACCATGTGAATAGAAGAACAATGTTGTATTTTTCCCGAGTGTGTCCGAGGATTTCCTCTTCTCATCGAAAAAGGGGGATTGTTCGGGTCGGGGATAGGACGAAAAAGAGAGAAAAATAATACAAGACCGAATTCTGACGGTCTCTGCGGTTCGGATTGTTAATATTTTTTATTGAAAAAATCAGAATGATAATAAAAATTCCACTTTCCCGCACTATATTTAATATTACATATATATCATATATATCTGTATACCAGTATATTTTTGTATCAACAGTGACCGGCCTCTTTTGTGTTCGCCTATAAAAAAATTACAAACCCACTGTATATATTTTCATGCTGGGATTTATCCAACGTCAACGTTTACAGCAATGATATGTGTGTATAAGAGAGAGAGAAAGAGCGAGAGAGAGCATTTAATTGTCGCCCCTTCCATCTTGGCATGACCATCATTGTGTGTTGATGATGGGAATATTAAAAAACTTTTTACACAAAAAACAGAATATATTCTTATATCACTGCAGATGACTCTTGAGTCATAATATGAAGGCTGCAAAAATGGCTAAAGTTAGATCAAGTATCTACTATATAGCCCGCGAGGAAAACGAACTAAAAAAAACGTTGACAAACTTTACATAACAAAAAACGTATTATTGTAAACAACACAGTTGGAATAATAGAGTGCTAATGATGATAGTGGTATTGAATAGAATCATCTGAGTATCTGACCATTGACTCCGAAAACAAGCTATAATATTTAATTATATTTGACTACATCTGCAACAGCCAACAGTGTCAATCAGTGATTGTGTAAAAAAATACATAAAAAGTTCCACAATTTTATCAAAAATTCGTCTAATCTAACCCACTTAAAAATAATGTTGATTCTTATAAGCACTATATATAGTACCTATAAGGCTATAAGTATATAAATGATTTACTATAGATCTCAAACTTCAACACGATATTTGATCGATCATATTTTGAAATTGTAGAAGAATGGTAGAATATATAAGTACGGCCTACCTACAGCATTTTATATAAATCGTATTAACATATTATATAAAATATTTTTTAAAATAATTTAAAGTTGATCGTCGATAGTTGTTCAAGGGTCTTTAATAATCACAAGCTTAATTGTTATAATATAGAAATAGTAGTAGGTAGTAAGTACTGAATACAAAAATATGCATGGTACTATAACTAAACAAATGTAATGAAACAGACCTTGTTCGTGGAAAACAAATGAAATGGATAACATCAAGTGACTATATATACATAGATTTTACCTCGTTCCTCCTGTACAATGAAAAACCCTATCTCATATATAGGTTAAATTCGGAGAAAGAAATATAAAAAGGAAAAAAACACCGTCTCGTTCCAGACGGAAATAAAAAGAAATGTTATTATTACTATTTGTTTGAATGTGCGATTTTACACCCATATTCACACTTGATGGCTTATGTCGTGGAAATTCATGAATTTCCACCGGTTTTTACGACTGTATCTTGAGTTTTACGCGCGTCGACAACACCAAAAATGGTGTTTACTTCTCGTGCCCATAACAATATCCGTACGCAAACAATTTTTGTTCCCTTTCAGTTTCCGATAATCATCGCACAGCGCAGGTATCCCGAATAAAATATAAACTCGACGCGATTTTATTATGAAACTCTATAATCTATATCTACGGTATTTTTTAAACGGAAAAATTCTCAGTAATTCAGCAATATTCACCTCAGAATAAATATATTTTTTACTGTAGATATTATAGGTGAATAGTAATTAATTATTACAAATTGTTACGAAAAAATTACTTAAAAATATGTTTTAAATCTACTCTTACAAAAATACGGGAAAAATTAACTAACAATTTCATTTACATTATGGTAGACGACACGACTGATTCTAGAGGGCTGTATATTTGTAGTTTAATTGTTGGGATACTTCATCCAGAAATAATGCCTACTTCATTTCTGATTTCTTGCAAAGAATTGAAAAAAACCAATTATGAAACGGTTTCTCGATTTGTGAATGATAGTTTAATGGAATTTTTTGGAGACACGTTATTTTAAGGCAAAATTCTGCTGTTTATTAGCGATGCGGCGCCATATATGATAAAAACTGGAGGAGCATTAAGAATATTTTATTCTAATATGATTCATATAACTTGTGTTGCCCATGGCTTAAACCGTGTGGCCGAAAAAGTTAGTGACATTTTTCCGGGTATAAATAAACTAGTAAATAATGGAAAAAAAATGTTTTTAAAAGCACCTCATCGTATAACTGCTTATAAAAATTTTATAGACTGTCACCTTCCTCCAGAACCTGTAATAACAAGGTGGGGAGCATGGTTAGAAGCTGCTTTGTTTTACTCTGAAAATTTCAGTAAATTTAAAGAATTGGTATCGAATATAGAAGATGACACCCAATATGTCCAAAAAGTAAAATCCATTTTGAGTACTACATCAATTATATTTGATTTAACATTTATTCGATCACATTTGTCCGAGTTGCCAAATTCAATTACAAAACTGGAAAAACAAAATTCAACTTTAAATTATCAAATAAATGTAGTTGAAACAGTAAGAGATGGACTTAAAACAATTGAAAATGAAAAGGGACAAATACTATATGAAAAATTCAAATCAGTATTTGATAAAAATCCCGGATACAATATTTTAAAACTGTACAACAATTCGATAAATGGAAATGTTGTAGATTTGAAAGAAGATCCTGCTATTATAAGCTGCTACAAACAATGCCCGATAACAAGTGTCAACGTAGAACGTGTGTTTTCGCAGTTAAAACACATATTAAGTGACAGAAGACATAATTTTAAAGAAAAAAACTTGGAAATGTACATGATTATAAATTTTAATCAAATATTGTAAAGTCAGTTATATACAAATTGTCAGTTTATTATTATTTTAATCAAATATTGTAAGGTCAGTTATTAGTTATTACTTATTAGAATTAAAATTAGAAGTACCTATAATGAAAATTTTGTTTTTGCACGTTTTTGCACATTTTAACATTTTAATTGCACATTTTTTAGATTTTAGCTGCACAAAAATCCGGTCTTTAGTAATAATAAAAAAAAATGTTTCAATACAACTACTGCAGTTGTTGTTAGATGTGGAGGAATATTACATAGGTACCTATACTACAGGGAGACATTAAGTACCTAGGTACGTTATAATAATATTAGGTACATTATTTTACCTGACGCCGTCGTCATTCTTCCTCATAAAATCGACGAAACTGCAGTGTTTAATCTTAATCACAATCGTGTCTAAATACCACAGCACGCGGTGTCGGACGTGATCCTTTACATTTGGATGTATAACCGTAATAAAAAATAATGAAATGGGGGCCGGAGAAAACTCATTTGTGGCGTAAATTCGGGAGATTTATCTTGAACATTCGTTTTTAATTTAGTTTCGTGGTGGGCCCGGCCGCGGTCTCTTATTGTGCATCATAATTAATGTGGGCTGAAAGGGGGAGACCCCCCGCGGACGGCGTTATCACAGTTATGCGTTTCAGCTAGACATGCGATTTTCATATTTTACACCAAGTATATTATGCATATAAAATTAAATTATACCTAATATTACGTTGTATTATGACACAGTGTATGGGTATTAAATTTAATTAATGCCCGGGCGGCGATAAAAAAAATAAACATGATTAACGATGAGTAATAGTTTTACAAATGCGTAACTAGTTTTAAATTTTAATGTTTACTACGCCATAATTAATATATTATAATAATATTTAGAAACATCCCTCCCGTTGGCGGAAATCGCGGGGGCTTGTCTCGCTCAAATGGCTTTTAAACCCCCCCCCCCTAGAAACAATTGAAAATTAATAGTAATATTATGTTCCATTATAAATATTGTCAATAGAAAAGTTGTGTACAAAATATACTTTTGTAACAAATTGGAATATATTTTGACTGAAAAAAAATTCTTTACATTCCTTAAAGTTCTTTGTAAAAGACAACAAGCTTTCGGGCTTTTAAGCATAAATTAGTAAAACCCGATAGATGGCTTTTGCTGCGTAGTTAGGATGAGTTCAATAAATCACAGTAGGTTATACGACAAAAACAGTTCTGAGCGAAGAGGACGGACAATTTGAACTTAAAACGCAAGTAAAATTGTTTATTACAGAAAATATAATAACATTTTCAAACCTGAGGTAGGTACCTATTTAAATTGAAAATAAAATAAGTGTGAAATTTTTTTTTTCTTATTTTTAAATGAAATCAACAATCTATACCACTTGGCACAATAAGATGATGTGAAACAGATTTTATACAAATTATTAAAAAAAAATCCTTAATAACATTTATACATACATCGTGACAATTTTGAAAAAAGCAGCCACCCATTAGTAACACTTTCATTTGCTATTTTATTTTTTTATTTTTTATATTTTCATTTATATTTTCAGTTATCTTTTTTTTTTTTTTTAATTTTTAATTAATACTAATTTAAAGTTAAAATTGGGTGCAAATAGATCACGACACCATTTCCGTTTTAACCGTCTCGGAGGGTCGCCAGGGATTGAAGAATTAGGAAGATTTCTGACAAGAGGATTGGGTTGAGTTAAAGTGCGGAGATAGAAACGTTTATAATATGCTTTAGCTTCTTCTGAAACTGAAGGCATTTTAAGGTCTGTATGAATAGTGTAGTTAGAGACATAGGGAGGGGCATTTAATATTTTATGAAGTGCAATGTTTTGAAATGTTTGGATTTTGTTAATGTTGGTTTTTCTTGCGTTTCCCCAAAGCTGTAGGCCACATGTCCAATCAGGCTTTAATAGTGATTTATAGATAAGTAATTTGGTATTGATGTGAGTATATTTATTATTGTTGATGAGGTTTTTAAGAAGGCGTAGGCGTAGGTTTAGATTAATTTTTTTGGACTTATATGTTGGGCCCAGGTCAGCCTTTTATCAAGAGTTAAGCCAAGATATTTAACATTCAAAGCGCTGGGAATTAGAGTGTTATAAATAAAGACATCCGGGCAAGGGGTGAGTTTAAGGGTGAACGTCACATGAACCGATTTGGTTTGACATATTTTAAATCTCCAGTCGGTGTACCACTTTTCCAAGAGGTTGATGTGAGATTGGAGATTTTGAGAAGCTACGACGGGATCAGAGTGAATAGATAAGATTGCCTTATCATCTGCATAGCCGGCAGTTATTGTATTAGGTGTCATTGGTTGGTCTGAGGCAAAAATATTGTAAAGGGTAGGGGAGAGGATACCTCCTTGTGGAACACCAGCTGATATATTGGCTATGGAAGAAAATTCATCACCGATACGAACTTGAATGTGGCGATCGGAGAGATACGACTTAATAATAGCGAAGTATGTAGGATGAACAAACTTTTTTAATTTATAAAAGAGGCCATCATGCCATACCCTATCAAAGGCCTGAGAGATATCCAGAAATGCGCTTGTACAGTATAGTTTTTTTCTCTATTGAGTATGAAATGGCGTCCACAACTCTGTGAACCTGTTGAACAGTAGAGGAGCGAAAACCGAATTGTGAATCAGGAAGGATGAATTTTTCAGTAATACATGGGAGGATACGTTTTAATATAAGTTTCTACAGAATTTAAGAGAAAAAAGGGAGTAAACTTATAGGTCGAAAGTGTGAAATAGAAAATAATTTGTGAACTTTCAGGATTTGTATGAAAACAGTATCTATAGTGAAATTTTAATAATAGTAGCTCGAGGAAAGTGAGAACAATATTTTTCATTGTTGCATTTTAATAGTAATATTAGCCCTCTCAAATCTCAACAACAGTACCAGATTTTCACCCACTCCACCATAAAAGAAATTCTTGAAAATTGCTGTTCAGATATTATATTATTAAGGGTCCCGGTGCCAGTTTTTCAAATTTTCCACAATTCTATAAAATTTAATAATTCAATTTTATATTTTAGTTGCTACCTCAATTATAAGACTTCTCCACTAATCTACTACCCGATAACTATTTAGGGGTGGTTGATAGGGTGTATTTTATCGAAAAAAATTACTTTACGGGAATAACTCTCAAGCTTTATAGAATTGTCGGATTTCGATAATTTTTGTTTTTGTTAGAAAGAGGAAAATTTTTTACAGGTCGGATTGAACTTCGATTTTTGATTACAATGCTAAAAACAAAAAAGAATTAAGAATTAAAAACATGTAAAAATTTCTAAAATTCAAAAGTTTATTATAGAACTCGTAAATAGAATATTGTAAATCAAAGTTCACTGCGCCCTGTAAGAAATTTTCCTCTTTCTAACAAAAAAAAAATTATCAAAATCTGATCACTCTACGAGGCGTGAGAGTTTTTCCTGTAAGGCATGTTTTGGAGCAAAAAAACAGGTCGCGCGCAGGCCCCTTAGAGATAATATATTAGGAAAATATTTGAATAAAAATGTTTAAGATTTTTTCGACGACGACTCGATTACTATTGTTAATAATATAATTTATTGATCTCTAGTGGCTACCACTTAAATACTTTATTATGTTATACGTGGGTGCCCAGTGGGCGCTACTAAATTGTTGGTAAATAATTGACGAAAAAAAAATCATTATGCGATATCAATGCCGTTTAGATTGCTTAGAAGCTATATTATGATATAAGCTCACGATATATGTTTGTGTATAATATTACATAGACTCAACGACAACACGCGCGCACACGATTTGGAAAGCGTATTATCGTAATGTCGATTGCTATCCATATTAAATTTTCCTCGCAGACTTGTGTGTGTATTTGCTCTACTAAAAGGACGAGGCTAATCAAAAGCCCTCGGTATTAGTCACGCGCCCGCGCTAAACCGAGGAAACTATTTCGGAAAAAAAGAAAATATTTTAGAAAAACCGAACGACCGCGATGACGACGAACGATAATAATAATAATAATAATATATCGCAGTTATATGACTACACTATTTTACGACGTCTGTCATTATCGCAGGGGGCTTTTAATCGACGCTGTATTATAGAGGATTCGCGAGGGCGCGCAATTAGGGTAATTGCTTCGGGTGGTCTGGATATGCGCGACGAGTTTTTGAGGGAAAAAAAGCGGGGCAAGCGACCGAGGTTCCGTAATCCGCGTACAGCACACATTATTATTATTGTTATTGTTATTATTATTTTTGTCATTGTTAGACCGCTGATCCGTGAATATATAATATTATCCGTTTAGTCGTTTTAAATACGTCCAAAACCTACGTCTTGCGTGTACAGCGATATCATCATAATAATTATTTAACAAAATTCCAGTTTGCTTTACAAATTCACATCACGACATATATTTTACATTATTTTATTTTATTATATTACAATTCAGGCCGAGGCCCAGAATCATATTGTGAAAATATACATCTGACATTTACTAATATCTTAGTAATGAATAGAGGAAGAGTAAATAACAGTGTGGTAATAATAGACGCGGTTAGAAAATGGTTTACAGATAAATAGAGGTGCAGGGGATTCATAAGCAATACGCATAAGGTGATAGGGAGGGGAGCTTAGTACATAATTCGAAGAGGAAAAAAATTTAATAAAAAAGTGAAGAGTGTTGTTTCCAGAAAGACGAAGCGTAACTTTAAGATTAATTTGTTGAAGGAGCATATAGGACACAGTCGCGGTCGCATAGGTTAGATAAAAGCTTACTAATAAGTGATGTATTATTATAATTATTGTGTGTGAATTCTATATACTAAATTTTCCTGTATATACATCGTAGTTTTAAATGTTCTTGTACATGTATGTATTCTTAATTGTATTATGTAGGTAGCATACATTTTTAATATTATTTAAATGTCAAAGTTTCATACAAACGAATGCTTATTATGAGGGCATATATTTATATTTTAGCATAACATATTATATAAATTTTGACAATTTTGTATTTATAATTATAAATGAATTCTTTAATATGTAGTTTGGGCTTTAGGGGGTAGCTTTGGGAGAAATTATAATCTAGGTATCAATCAGAATTATTAGACGTAGGTAATTAGAACACCGATGATGCTGTAGTCGACAAAAAGAAAGACATTTTAATAACTTTAAAAATATTGAGTAACACTCCCACGAATTTACCCCAATGTACCAATCGCTCAAAGTCAGATTGGTGGAGACGAGCATCTTTTTAATTACAAATATGCTTAAAATGTGTTGTGTTTTCAGCAAATATAAAGAGGAAGACTTATATTCAAAATACTTTCAATACAATAATAAATAACAAGTAATATTTTTCTACGTGTTATTGTGTATTTGTGCTAATAGTTATAATATGCACTCTACGATAATCAAGTCTATCGCTTTAAGGGTATAACATTTTCTGTTGTTCTTATTTATTTTTGCACCCTTACAACTACTGTCAGCGTTTAACAGGAGGCTATAATATCTTTTGATTTTTAAATGAGCACCTTTACATTATGTGTTTATAATTTTATAACCTGAATAAACGTCGAATTTCCTGAGCTTTTGATTTATAAGCATATTTTTAATTTAGTAATAAGAGTATAATTGAAGTGGCGAGGTGCACATAGCAAAACGAGTGTACTCCGCACGTCCAAACTCTAAATACTTATTAATAAAAAAAAAAAAGAAACGGATCGTTCAGTATCCGATAATATTATATATTATAAAGTAGTAAGGATATAGGTATACATCAACGTTTTTTGAAAAGTAAGTCTTTTTTTAAAATTATGGATGAAATTTAAAACTCAAAAGTCGATAGTGATTCGGCAATAAACTTGACGGTGAAATCCGAGATACTTATATAATATAACAGAATACAAAGTGAAATCTCTAGATCGCTTAAATTTTTTTCCACTATTAGGATGTGTTCTCTATAATATAAAGATGTCTGTTGGGGTAATTTTCACCGTATAAAATATTGAAATCGAATGTATCTTGTACATTTTTCGACGAATAAATTCCAAAAATCCGATGTTTTTTGAAACAATAAGAAGTAATAACGAGTGTCAGCCGTCAAAATAAGTCGGTTTCGTCTTACATCCCCGAGGGTGTATACATATATAGGCTAAAACTACCTCCCGCACACGAAAATAAGAAAAATAGCATTTTTCACCGAAAAAATCTGTCGGGCAACACGACACTTCATCCGACCCCTTTTCCTTGACTAATACTCGTTATCTCGGGATTTCGGATGCGCTTGCGTTATTAAATATATATATTGCGTATGACGAGTTTTCAGTTTCCGTGCCGACAGCTCTTCGCCCCACTCTAACGACGACGTACTTTTTTTAGATACGAACACGACAGAGGACGTCACACTCGTAGATTGTTGCGTCAAAAATTGATTTGAAACGTATTTAAAGACTCATAATAGAAATATATGATGGTATTAGATATATATATAATATTTATAGGCATTTGCATATCACGTGTACTGCACACAGTGCGGTTTATTTTTCGCTCTTCGTAATAGATAACTATACGGTCTACGGAGTGATCTATTTAACGTAGGACACAACTAAATTTATAAAACCCTAATGATTTTCAAAATATTACCTACTTTTACACAATTTTTGTGGTTATAACCAAGGGTATGGATATAAAAACAAAAATTCTTGAAAAATAGTTATATCTCTTACAATTTTTTTCGTAATCATTCTTTAGGTGTTTACTTTTTGAATGACAGCATACATTTATAATTAGTTACATATTCCAAAATAGAATATTTTTCGGAGTATTTCGATCTGAAAAACTCTAATTTTGAACGAGTAGTTTTTTAGTTATAAATTTTAAGTACCTATTTGAAATGTTGACTACTGGAGTAGTCAACCAAAATGTTGCCGTCTACTCCTCTACTACTGCACTCCACTCACCTTAACTTCAAATGCTCATAAATTACTTGTCCAAAATTGATTTTATGTATTGAAGTACACCAACCAATATTCAGTTTTGAAATAATTTATGCATAAAAAGGCATGTTATCATAAGAAAAAAAAAATCATAAACGTTTACAATTTTTGAAACAGTGATTATCTTGCGTTAAATGGATCACTCGGTATATTGATCTAGTATAGTATAGTACTATAGTCACATTGTATGTAACGTTAAACCATTTTCATTTTTACTTTCGAAATTTACCCGAAATAACGTCCGTCTTTACACCCCATCACCATTCGTGGTATTTCGCAGTCAGCTGTCAACCGATTGTCACGGAAAACGTCGCGAGGATTATTGTTATCACGTTTTTCCTCTCGGTTTGACTCACCCGGCGGTTGTCTCCGTGGTCGTGGCACTTACGAAAAACGACAAACGCTTATTATACAATTATTATTACATTGTACACGCAAGTACGCAACACGCATAATATTATTATTAAAATTCATCACGATCGTCAGTCTCATTAGTCGTCAAATAATAATTAGTAGCCGCCGCGTTTCTCGTCCTCGCCCACGCCGTATTGCTATAATAATAAAATATTATTACCTAACGTCATGCTCACCGTTTCTCACGCGCCATTATGTCCGCCTGATCGATTTATAAGTATTAGCATTGGTTATAAATATCAAGGTAATATTTATAATCAATGGTATTAGGTACACATTGATCGGATGTTAAATTATTCTAACAACTGTTTCGATCAAGTGTTTTAGCATAAACGGTCAACGTATTTTCCACATATTATTTTACGCTCCGATGTTTGTCGACATTTCATCGTTGTAACGTATTTTCAGTAAGAAAAATATAAAAAATTATTAAAAGTTGAAGAAAAGTCAAATACTATATATACAAGGTTTGGATATAATATTAAAAAAAATAAAATGCTGAAGTGCTCTCAATCACATAATATTTTTGTTCAGATAAATATTAGATGAGGGTTAAGTACAATATCAGATGACGATTGACGGCTATATACTTGTATATTGACGGCTATAATATATGTGTTTGTTTTTCTGAAGCTATACTAAGTGTAATCTGATCAAGTTCGTTCTATTTGTTTAACATTGTTATTTATATATAAGCCCCCAAATTACATTTTACGTAATTGGCTATTTTCCAATTGCGTTATTTATCTGTTTTCTATGTATAATATCGATTTTTAATATAATAATACTATGTAAGTTTGGATATATTATAAAATGTAATATATCAATATCAAATAGCAAAACACTGGGTAAGTTGTATGTTTTCATCCCATTTCTATAGGTACTGAAAGATTTTCGACGAATGGGTATTGGGTATTGAGCTTGAAATATTACTGCAAATTACAATAATATTGCGATGATTGACCATTTGCATTACAATTGTAGTATGGTATGCAATTTTCAGCTAACGTCACACATATTATTATTAAAAATGGAATGGGTCATATAATATTAACATCTTACATTTTATACAGCAGAGTCAACGACCTGTTTTTCCGTCTAAATGTCAACTGTAAACTGTATTGAGCGAGGATGAACTATCACGATAAAATGTCACTCGGCGTAGTTGGCGAATAGAAAAAAAAATATCAAATAAATTCTCGGCAAAAAAGGCATAGAAAACAAACATTTTTATATACAGAAATGGAGAACGGACGTGAAGAATTCCGGAAGATCGTAACTTGGCTTTTACGTATTGTCGTTGTTATTCCTTTACATTTTTAAATAGTTGAACTTACACTTAAATTAATACTATCTAATCTAACTATACCTTCAATATATTTTTTTTATTATATATTCAACTATTCAATTATTCAAGTTCTTGTATAATTAGAACGATCTCTGCTGAAGAATTTGCATGTTCGTGTACATAAATTAAATTAATTTAACGATTCTTTGAATTTTGTGAGTTAACGTTTTAATAGGAAATAACAAGATGATGACTAACAAATTCGATAAATGTATTATGCTCCATAATATAATATATATACAGTGTTATTTACCTCACTCCCGTTAGTCCCATTATTACGTTTAAATAAGGCATTTATTAAAATTCTGATTTTTGAAATTCTTAAATATATTTAAAGACTGTATTTTCTGTATAATATATTGCTATAATTACGTATTATCGTAGTAGACTTATAAAAAAAATGAAAGAACACTATTGAGAGATATTTTATATTCTATAATTTATAAGGTACCTATACAATTCCTCGACGAATAAACGATGAGAATACACCTATTATCCGTCGAATTACTCGAATTGAATAATTAAATGAAATTGGTGACATTTCGAAAAACGTTCGAGTTAAAACTCACGAAATTATCGTACTCTGCAATCTGAATGTACAGGAAGTTCAGCAAATCGTTTCTCAATGCACAATATATTTAAATAATTTTTAAATTAAATAATTTTTTTTTTTTAAATGTAATCTTAGTCATGGGCTTGCAATGAGCGGCTTTGGTGAAAAAAAAATAGCGCACACAAAGGGCTATTGTTTAAAACTGCAGTGGTCGACTTTGTTGGCAAGAGTGTTATTATTTTTTTTTTGTTTTTGACTATACTACTGCGCGACGACGTCGTCGAGGACATGGTGAAACTCTGGTCGGAAGTCACGGCAGCTGTAATGAGGGGGGCAATGGCAGCGGGTTAGAGGTGGTGGTGGTGGGGTGGAGGTGGCGGCGATGATTCGGTAAGGCGTGAAAAAGTTTTATGCAGAAAACGCGCAGTGAACTACACAAGTGGAAAAACAATTTTCGCAGTTTAACAACGGCCTTTGGATGATGTGGGCGCGGCGTGTAAAACGCACAGGATATTGTAGTATTTTCCTTGTTTTTAATTTCAGTTTTTGTGCGTCTTTTCGATTTTTGGTCGGGTGGTTTTGTACGAAAAAAAACCCGTAGTAACGGAAAACTCAAAACGACTACTTTGCCTGTACACGCGTGTAGCGGTAAAATAGAAAGCCAAAAACCTTCCGGCGAAAAAATCGTTTCATTAATACCGCGGTGCAGGATCACGCGACAAACACTGCGAAAACCTTTCGTTATTATTTGCGATCAAGCGTGTATTTGTCAATATCAAACGTTTAAGCACTACACGTGTGAAATAAATTTATATATACCTACATGGGGTACAACCCTTATATAGGGTGAACCTTTTAAGACCTTCATGATTCCAGGGAACCCTAACGTTTTTGAAAATATTATTTTTACATAATTTGAAGTATTTACAAATCAACATTTCTGGAAAAAATATTACTTTTTACTTCTTTTCTTATCGTCATCAAGTTTTCTATTCTATTGAATGGCAACATATTA
The DNA here is from genome assembly GCF_005508785.2 of Acyrthosiphon pisum. NCBI lineage: Eukaryota > Metazoa > Arthropoda > Insecta > Hemiptera > Aphididae > Acyrthosiphon > Acyrthosiphon pisum. The sequence goes on from NC_042494.1 coordinate 66,402,418, forward strand.
TAATAGGTATTTTAATTTCATATTCTGAAGGAGAATATTATAGAGGTCTATAAAAATCAAATTTCTGACAATTAGTTAAGATGAGTGTAGTTGTGGACCAAGATTTGAGAGGACCTACCCCAGTAGTACTATTCCATTTCGCTGATCTAAACTTCAAATACTTTTAGCTCAACAAATACTCTATCAAAATTCGATTTTTATATTATATTGAAGTTTTCCAAAATTCATGTTGTCGCTAAAAAAGTTAAAAAAAAAAACGATAACGATTACAATTATTAACGCGTTCTGGAAATATTCTAAATATCTATATTTTTGCATTTAATTCACTTCAATCTTTTAAACGTCTCGTGCTTCCTATATAGTCCTCCTTTACTTTAAAATGTTGTTATTTACTATTTATTATTAATATAATTATTCAATTTGTATTCCGTTACTATTAATTATTTATTATTCTAACCATTATTTTATTTTGATTATTCAAGTTGTATTCTATCACTATGAATTATTTATTATTCTAACCATTACTTTATTTTGATTCTATTTTTATACTACTGCTTTACTTTGTTGATTGTTATAATAATTACCTACTGTTTTGTACATTGGACTCGAACCGTTGAAATAAATAACGATGATAAAAAATAGTAACAATAAATATTTTAAAAATGTTATAGTTTCAGTAATAATGGGTGTCTTACATAAAATATAGTTGTATAGATCATCCGGACATCCGGTACATCGTTATCGTCGTATAATATTATTGTGTATACTCATTACTCACATTGCACGACGTACGCTCCTAGCTCGGACATCAGTTCTTGGGTGACGGGTACGCGTCCTTGCAATATGTCCTGTTTGAGCTGCAGGAAAAACTGATACCTGCAACACGTCATTCGAAATAAATAAATGTATTATTGTATACAATAAATCATTATCGGCCACAAGTGTAAAAACTGCTCTACAGAGCACGAGGTTATCAAATTGATCGTCCTCGCACTGTGCTGTAACACATCGCGTGTCTATAGTTCGTATACACACACGATAATATAATATAAGATTATACAGTAAACACTAGTTATGTCAAATCTCTAGGGGAACAGAAAAAAGTTCGAGATATCGAGTCTTATGGTGTAATGTATAGTTTCGAGGGAATTTAAAGGGATTTCAATTTAGTTCAAGACATTGACGTTCGACATAACGCGAATTTACTGTACTATATACCTACATAATATTATATTATTATAATTATTATTTTGAATATTTATCGGATTTCAAACTATCAAAGTGTGTTTTTACAACCCTCGGTCTTGTGCGATCGACGCTTCCGACATGTACGTCAATCGGAGTCAATAAATGGGAGAATGATTTACAGTGTTCGTACCACTCACAAAATAATATAACAGTTTCAGCAGTGAAATGAAAAAAGATAAAACTTATATAATTTTATTATACAAGCCAATTCAAGCCTTAATAGCGTCTTATGGTTAACCCAGCCCGCCTCCTGCCTTACAACATATTATATTATACGAGTTGCCTAGAATACTATATAATTACTTGAAATTCGACAAATTACAGTTATCGTTTAATATGGTCTAAAAAATACTATAATCATATAATAAAACACGCGTAACGGTCGCGATCCAATATTTTTATCATACCTATAATCGTTAGGATTTTCCCAATCATCAACTGCCTACGTAGACAAAAAAGTAATGATACTTACAAACGCGCGCAGAATATATTATTATTTTTACTATAGTCATTATAATATATTAGTTATAGTATACCTACCTAGTATTACTAATATTTCATTTTACGCAATCATGCGCATTATGTATATATATATATTATAAATAATAATATCATATTGTATTATTAATCATCTGCACACACGATATTATCGCTACATTATTCATCAAATGGTCAATATTGTGTATTATAATAATATAGGTAGGTACAAACGAAAAAGAATGTCGCCTTTCTGAGATACCCTCATATACAGAGTGATTCACGCCAAACATGCTAAGTGATCACCCTATTTTTTACCGTTAATAATATAAAATTAGATTTTTGGAATTTTAAAATAGATATAGGTACTTCAAGATATATATTGAAAATGCTCATACCACTTAAGAAGTGTCCCGTGGAAATACATGCTTCTTTTTTCAAATGAGAACCTCTTTTTCTACTGTAAATTATTTAGCGGATAATGTTTATGTACATTTTTCTTAATAAACATTTTAATAACTAAAAAACGACTCGTTCGAATTTTGAATTTGGTACATCTATACTTACATATTGAAAAAATACCCTTAAATAGTGTACAGTGAAAAGGAGGTTCGCTAATTTTTGTTCAAATTTGAGGGTGAACAGAAGTTTGTATCGCCACAGAACTCTCCAAGAGTGGGCAGCACGCTTGGCGAATCACCCTGTATACTTCCACAATATAAAATTATTGCACATTTAAACATAGGTAGGTGCATAATATAACACATGCGCGATTCCGACAACGCGGACTACGACAGCGTTTTTCTACGCTAATATATATGTATGATAATTTTATTTCACGTGCACACACAACAAAAATAATAATAATAATATATGTTCAGCACACATAACTCTGGTACATTATATACATAATATTATAATACCTATGGAGTTGCGTTGGGTACCTACATGATAATAATATTATACGTACGCGAACGGGCGTTCGTGCGATAGAGTGCTACGGGCTATGCCGCACGACTCGGTCATTATAACCGGAGATCGATGTCGTGTTGTACGGCAAATAAACTGTAATAATTACCATCCGCGTCGAATACACGCGTGTATCGGACGCATAATAATATTATTTTAAACGCGTCGCGAGCACCAACTATCTATAAATATTATATTATTATAATAGTATGGACGGGGTATGACGCGAGCAATCGTCTGGGAAAAAACAAATTACCGGTCTCCGCGGGGCGCGAACTCGATTATATTCGATTCTATTAGTTTTAGGGCATATAATAATAATAAGTAATAACGATTGTGTGTGTGTGTGTGTGTTTTGTTGTTTTTTTGTTTTATCGTCGAGGGCGATTTGTATAACGCGAACGGAGGGCGGAGGACCCAAAAATCCCACGCTACCGAATTTCACAAGTTCACACACACAAACACACCTCATCGATTAACTGCACGACACGACGACGTATATAGTTGCGTTTAAAATTAAATTTTACTACAATAAACGGAACACACGGAGATCTCCACCCGCAGTAGCAACGGTCAGGTATAACGTGATATTCTATATTATAATTAGGACTCGGAAGTTTTGTAGGATCTAAAAGAGACAAAATAATATTAAAATAATATGCGAATAAAAATGTCTAATATATGCAATTATTTTTATAAAAAATTTCAAAAAAATACATACATTTATATAAATTATTATGTATTTATTAATAGAAAAAAATACAACTGCTACCATTTCCAGGTCCTACTTATTACAATGTTTTATCGTTGTCCACAAATAATTACACACACACGCTTTATATACAGCACTCAGGTGGACCAAAAACATCGATTCTGTGGTATGTAAGATACGCACCGCAGTGGACATCTTGTTCATTTTTGCGGGGAGGGTTTTCAGTCGACACGATTTTGCCTATCGTCGATCATCGATGCCATCTACGATAGGCAGTTTGACGATATTTTAATATAGATAATGCAATACCCACCCATGTTATACACCGTCTGACGTTGGAAGGAAGCGATGTAGAGACATACGGGATGATTCATTTAACGTAGAACACTCATTCTTCTAAAAGAACACCAACGTTTTGAAAATATTTATTATACATGGTTTTAGGTCATTAAAAAAACAATATTTTTGATGTGTTCTTTTTTTTATCGGTTGAAAGAAAACATTAATTTTAATTTTATATTCCAAAATATTAATCGGAGTATTTATATCGAACTATAAAAATAAAATTTTGAACAACTTGTTCATTATAGTTATAAGCATTTAAAGTTTCGATGAGCGGAATAGTGCACCAACAATTTTCGGAAACCATCCTATGTAACACTCAACTCAGTTCATCTTAACTTTAAATACCTACTTATTAGTATAACTCATAAACTAGTAGTCAAAATGCGATATTTATGTATCGAAGTAGTTATTCCGAAAAATTAAAAATGACAACAATAAGAAAATAATAAAAAATATTTTATTTAAAAGTTCTTTTTTGACGTCTTAAGATTATATGAAAAAAAAATATTTTCAATAACATTATAATTGTTTTAAATAAAGAGTGTCATTTGTTAATGGATCACCCGGTAGAGTCTCCTAGAAAAAGTTTTCTATTTGCGTGTATTATATTATTATGATGTACTAAACGCATATTATCACACGGTCTATACCACACATAATATAATAATAATATACACTTATGTACACACGCGTTTGATATTTACTCAAAAAACTTTAAACATTAAACACCACACTGCTATATACGTGGTAGGTATTATATAATATTATATTATAGTTTCTCGGTTTGCAAATTACGGTCGGCACAGCTATTAAAAAAACATATATATCTAATATATTGTATTACTATGATATACGCGTTTCTGCGGCGTTTTTACGAGTAACGACCAAAGTTTTATTCATTTTTTTGTTATTATTATTATTATTATTATTATTATTATTATTATTATTATTATTATTATTATTATTATTATTATTATTATTATTATTATTATTATCATCATCGTTGTCGTCGCCGCCGCCGCGGACATAAAGCTTTTAATTTCTCTGTTATTACGCGTGCAGCGTAACCGATTTCTATAAAACCAGTGCAGATGTCACCTGCCTGTGCCATCGTTTTTAATTAAGAACGACACGCAATATATTATTGTAAAATTCGCAAAAATATATATATACGCTTTCGCAGTAGGTAGGTATATACCTGCGTAATTTCGCCATTATACGCTGAAGTGTCAATAATGTATATGTACACAATATATATATATATATATATATATATATGCACCTACTGTTTTAATGACAAAAGAATGCCCTATTCTTGTTGTTTGTCAACTTGTGTTAATATGCGCCTTTTTATATATCATAAATATTTTATTATACAAACGTACACGTGCTAAAACAGCTATTTATCATTCAAAAAGTCTCGCACAAAACCCGATGCGTCTTATTGTAATCTCACGTGTTATATATAATGCGTATATTATTATTTTTTTTTTAAAAACATTGAGAGCGAAATATCGCATTTGAAAATGAAAATTTTTTTACTACTACGATGAGTGATAGGTATATAAAAAATACACAGATGGTATACATACATGCCGAACCGTTCATTTAACTCTAATATTCCGTATCACCGAATGCAGTGATTTTTCGATTATAGATCATAGAAATTGTGAACATTTTAAAATGTTGTAAAACGCCACAAATTTATATACGTGTCACGCTGTCGACAATAAATTTCCAAGCGAATTACTAAGATATGAAGTTTTTATAACGTTATTGTCTCAAAACTCATACATTTTTTAAGTGATTTTAGGCAAATTTACTTCGAAATGAGAATTTTGCTAAATAATTAAAAATACTTAAATTTACAGATGATCGTAAATATGAGATAGAACTAATGTTGGATGACACCCTATAAATACTGACCCCAATGAATGATATTAGTCGACGAGATTGTCAAAATATTAATTTGCCTGATGGATAAAAGGTACGACTAATGCAATCCATGCAATATAAAATTCGTTGCATAAAATATAAACAAATGTTTGATTTTATGTAGTGAAAGGCACAACACAATGCGTTGCTATAGGTATTCAATGATTTATAAATTATATAAATCAATATTTATCAAATTAAAAATTTATTAATGTCAAGTATAATCTTACAATCGTGTTTATGAGTATAATCTAAAATGTAGTATTATCCTATAACTATTAAATTATTTATTTTTATTGTATTATTATTTAATATACAGCTCATAAAAAAAAATATATTGGTATTATACATATTATAATATTATTATTTTATCGATTTATTTTAAATATTATACTAAGTCTTGATTTTTATACTATTAATGTAAAGACTTGTTATATAATATATATAAATTGTATAATTAAGTACTCTACAATTCTTGTTATTTTATTACGGAGTTCTAATAAACTTAATACAACAATTCAATGGTTGCATCTATCTATTAGATTTTGCTTACTTTTATTTTACTATAAATCTATGTTTGAACTTTATTTACAAAGAACATAAAAGTTTCATTTTATTGATATAATTTGTTGATTTTGTATTATTACTTCTAATTTTATATGAAATACGCATATTACACTACTATAAACATCAAGTCAACAAAATTAAAACTTTATGTAGGTACCTATCCTTTGAATTTTACCATAAATTGCAAAATAAGCTAAATATATTAATATTTTCCCCCCACACACTTGTTAAATAAAATATGTTTTGAATAATATAACATAAATTTCGTTTCGAAAACATATTAATATTATCTATATGACCCGTATTAATTATTTACTGTACTCCCATATTATAATATTTTATCTACCTATAGACTTTTCAACTTGCAGGAATATTTAAGTGATTCAATTTGTATTTTCAGACGGTAATTTATAATATATATGTTTTTTAACGACGGATAAAAGTCATTGATTCTTAATATACGATAATGATACAAGATTACTGAAAGCAGTTGTATCAATAATTTATTTGTGGTAGATAATTGGAATACAAAACTCGTTTCATTATTTAGTATTATTATTATTTTATAATGTAGGAAGGTATATATAATATTATGGTGTATAATCTCAAGGCGTTTTTGTTAAATGTGAGTGAAAATAATATATTCTAGGAGAGCATCTCATTTAAATAATCAAGTTTATTCTACAAATTGTATTTTTTTTTTTTATTCATACGTCCTATATAAAAAACGACAAAAATGTAAAATACGTATATTTTGCTCGGTGCTAATATTTATAAAAGCTATGATAAATGCACTTTTCGTTATGACTGCTTGTCTTTTGAATATGAAAACTAATGTTTTACCTGTGGACAATGCTGAGATAGTAAACAGTGGGTATTCGATTAACCCTTTGCACGGAAATTGTCAGTAGCTGAGGGGAACCGAGTGCAGCTCCATTAAACCCGCTGCGAAGGAAATTCAGCGAGAATAATATAGAGGAGCGAGACAAAATGGTGTGGTCACGACGACGATGACTGTGTAGATAATAATATAATAAAACCAACTCACAACTGTATCATAACGTTTTTCGTGTCATTCGCCGGTCGGAAAAATAAACTGTGTTTATCTATGCGGGGATTATAATCATTATTTAGAAACGCCAATCTCTGAAGCCGGGCTTACCTATATTATTATGTAGGTATACATATACCGCGAAACGTACGAGTAAAAAATAAGTTGCGTGTAATATTTTTTTTATATTTCTCCTTTCAAACCAGCGATTATGAAAATCGTAATAAAAAAAATGTATATATACGTAATCGCATTTTACTTGTAATTATTGTTTACATGGTGTAGGTACAATACAAATTGAACACAATGATGTATAATTAATTGAACGATTTCGAATGATAATCTCATTTATGTGAGAGAAAAATAAGTCTCGTATACGCATAATACATTTATCATCTGATCACGATTTTATCGTTCGTATGTTCAACTCGGCGGCCATTATCCTCGTGGCTCGTACACACACACACACACTCACACTTAATGACTAAATTAATTTCTCCTATCCGATTACACGTCCTCTGACGTATCGTATAAAATAAGAATCTTAGGTACACGTCATATATTACGACTATTGAGCGCAACTTCATTTAGGTAGGTAGGTAGATATGTATTATTATTATTATATTATTGTGCTCTAGTTTTGTAATAACCGCGAACACCGGCGAAGAATATTACTGCTGCAATGAGGCTTATGCAATCCATAAGAATATACTAACACACTTATATACACACACTGCACATGCACGTGATAAGTATACACTTAGGTACAACATGATATAATTCGCGGTGGCGATTTTCAAAAAGGGTAAAAGACGATTTCTATAACCATTCGGCACAAATTACCTATGCTTACTACTCAGAGTAGACACACATATAAATTATCTGTGACCCCAATAGTTTAACAAAAAGAGACAATAAAAACCTCTTATGTTCCAAATACAAGATGTTCAGGTTTAGATGACCCAAGGTACAGAAAAACATAAGATAAAATTTGATAGTAATATCTCCTATGTGTCAGAATTAATGGACAATTATAAATAAAACCTATTTGTTACTTACTATAAATCGTTTATAAAATTTCTTATGTGTGGTTAAACATGTATAATATAGGACACCAAATATCATTCAAAAAACCTCCAATTTGGCGCCATTTTAAATAATATTTCCACAAATATTAAATTTCGATTACAATATTGGTTTCAAAATAAGTTTGAAAAATATTTATTTTCTTTTTAAGATATTTAGTGTGTTCAGAAAAAGTAGGGTTTAAGCGAAATATGGGAGGTTTTTTTGTGTCAACAACAATTTAATATTACATTTGTCCTACTCTTTCGCTACACCTTTGATGATTTATGAAAAATGCGCGTGTTTGGGGAATATGGTTTTCCACTGCCACCGCCAAAGCCACAGAAGTGACATTTTTTTCGCCCCCAAAAATGTTCATTATGCACGACGCCCACGCGTGAGTTCATATCGCGACGTTACGAAACGGAGAAATAGAAAAGCGTGTAAAATAGGAAATGGCGAATCGATCATAGCCGTCATGTATTTGTCGCGAAATTACAAGGTGGCGTGTCCCACGACGAGTGTTATCGCACGGTCCGACCAAGAAAGTCCATTAATGCGGCGATGTCATTCATTTCCGGAAAGTAAGAGGTATATATATGAGTATGTACACGCAATGAGTCCGCGCATCTATATACTATATTATATTATATATATATGCTCAAAACCAGCAAACACAACTGTTATACCAAGTGTCCAATTGCATATTATTTTACAGGGTGATTATCTCATAGTGTACCGGACAGTAAAATTGTACGTGTTAAAATGATAATGTTTAAATATAGGTACGAGGCAGTGGTGCACCATTTAAGTTTTTTCATAGGAGTGTCAAAATTTAAGAGAGTCAATTTTTTTTATCGTCAAACCACTTTTTCGTCATCATATTAAATATAATATGTTTTTTATGTATGTATATGACGTGTGTATTTGTGGTTGAAAGGTTACCTATACATATTTCATTATTTAAATGAATTAAAAAAAATGGAAAGCTGGAAGTTGGAAATAGCTTTTGTCATGCAGAGGTATGACATACCAATAAATAAAAATACCTATTATACGGCTATATGTATAAGTTTATAAATAACCAATACCTATACATATTTCTACATTCTACATTGTACGCATTATGGTTTTCATATTATAATATATATAGGTACGCCATACGGGCGTCGGCGTGTTTGGAACAATTGCAAGCCAATAAAATGCACAAAAAGATAGAATAGCCGGGCATGGACCAGTTGCACCTAAAACGATATTTGTACTTTAGGTCAGTACACCAATTGCGCCGCTTAAATTTTAGGTTCCTTATTTTTACATGGACATATGTAAGTTCCTAAACGGCGGAAAAAGTTACATAATATGTATATACTCAATTAAATATAGCTAACTAATATACATTCCAATATACTCAATTTAAAGCAAAACGTATACGAAATTACAGGAAAATACGATAAGCTACAAGCTGATAATAGTATCTATCCCGACTCAACGTAGGGTGAAATATAAAATATCTAATAAATACCCTACTATTTATCTGCCTAATTGGTACGTCCACACACTATTTTGATACTATGACTTTGAGTGATAGACGATAACAAGTTTTCATTATCATTAATGATCGTTACCCATCTATTTATCCGCCAAATTTGTACGTTTCACACACTGTCTAATATAGGTACTATAAGATATAGGATAACACAAATCACAATGGTATGACATTTATATGTACGAATGTACGATATTGTAATTTGTTTATAATTCACCCTGTATATTTACAGAAATTTAACGATCAAAAAGTGTACTAATAAAAACATAGATATTAGATAGGTACCTTGTCAGCAGTTAAGTATATTTTGAGTGTTTGAAGTTACAATATGGACCTCTTACAACAAGTTCTGAGTGAAAAAAGCAAACCGTTATTGATTATCAATAATGAATTTAAATTTCAAAAAATTGGTGAATCAATATAAAAGATGGATCGATTAAGTGGAGGTGTACCTCAAATATATGTTTTGATGAAAGTGTAACTACGCTTTTAACTTCCAACTTAAATCATAAACATGAAAAAAGTGCAAATATTAACAGACAAATTGTTGCTAATTCTTTAAAAAGAAAATCAATAGATCAAATAACAACACGACCACTGAAATTAATTCGAAACGAAGTGCAATCAAGTGCAGTTGATTTAACGTTGAACGATGTGAATTCCATAAGACGAAGTGTTTATCGTTCACGCAGAAAAACGTTACCACCATTACCAAAAAACTTACCAGAAGTACATGCAGCTTTAACTAATTTGGATACAAGTACAATAAGTACATACAAGGGTGAGAATATATTGTTGATAAACGATAGTATTTTAAATATAATATGTTTTTCAATAAAAACAAATTTAGAATTTTTATGTACTTGTGAAAAAATATTTGTTGATGGAACTTTTGAATTTCGTTCCAAATATTTTTATCAGCTATTCACGATACATGGCTTAAAAAACGGTCACTATATACCATTAATATTTACTTTGCTGCCAAATAAGTTATCTAGTACCTACGAGTATTTATTTTGAGTTTTGACTAGTAAATGTGCAACTTTTAACCTTTATTTTAATCCAAAAACAGTCGTTGCCGATTTTGAACAAGCAATTCATTTTGCAGTTAAAAAAGTTTGGTCTTCAATAATTCTGGTAGATTGTAGGTTTCATTTAACACAAGTTTGGTGGAGGAATATCCAAAGATGTGGACTACAAACTGAGTATAAAAACACAGATTCTGAAATAGGAAAATGGCTACATTTAATTTTTGGTTTGTCACTTTTTCCACACTATGAAGTAGAGGATGTGTTTATAAAAGAATTAGTGACAATTCAGCCAACGAATTCAAAAGTTACTAAATTCACTAACTATATCGTTGAAAATTTTCAACCTCATCATCATCAACCTCTATATTCCCTCCCATACTCTGGGCACCGAATACAATAAGCTCTGAACGTACAACCAATGCATGTGAAAGTTTCCACGCTTCATTTTCGTCAAATTTTTATTCCTCCCATCCAAATATTTTTATCTTTCTAAAAGCAATTATAGAAACACAAACCAGCACTTATATTTCAATAAACAGTACTGAAGAAGATAAATATACATCAAACCGAGCTTATTTAATGAAAAAAGGGGCCATAGAATCTATTATTGAGAAATATAAATCCGGAAAAATTACTAGCAAAGAATTTTTAAAATTAGTTTCATTTTATTACAGTAAAACATGAAAAACATTAAATGAAAAACATACATTTTAATTATATTTTTATATTTTTATGTATATTAATTATGTATTATTGACGTGTATCTATGTGTATGATTTGGTATAGATTTATATTGTACAATTAATATTATTGACGTTCATTGTATAATTTTTTGTATTGATTGAAAAAATCTATTTACAATATATATTTTCATAAAAGTAATAAATATTAAAAACATATTAATATTAGAATAATATTATAAGCCCTGAAAGTAACTGAGCGCAATTGGTCTATCTATCCAAAAAAGACAGAGCGCAATAATTGGTATATCGACCCAAAAAAGACTTAGCGCAATTGGTAAACTCCCAGAATAGCCAAAGAACATAATACCACCCCTTCTTCTCCAAATAATACAAGCACATCTTTAAAAGGTAAACACTATCATTTTCTCAAAAAGCGTTAACATTTCTGAGAATATTTCATTAGAAAGCCACGAAAAAAAATTATAGTACCTACTATCATTTTCTATCACAAATTTATATAAGTTTTTACTCTTATTATGAATGAAAGCATGATTTTTAATTTTATATTTTTAAGCGGAATATTTATATAAAAATGTCGATGCATAAAAGCCAAATTTCAAACGAGTATAGATAATAATATATTATAAGTTATACGTGTATAAAAGTTTATAAAATGGTACCAGAGGATAAGAGTACCCAGATGCGTGATCCACTATATTAGTATCTAACGCATAATGTCCTTCAAAAGAGTAGAAAGCTTAAAATAAATTTAATTTCTTTTCAAACATTTTGTTTTCTGAAGACTTGAAATTATTTTTAAAAAAATATTTTAAAAATAGGTACTAATAATTTTTTAACAAAATAGTATTTATCTTTGAAAGAATCGCCTTGTATATACATTTTTTTTTTAAACGTTTGAGAACGTCGTATATATTATGTTTCGCCCTTTTTGCTACAGTCGTCAATATTTATACAATTACCTTGGTATATGGATTTAAAAACATAATTGGCTGGATTCTCTGTGTTCCTTAAGATGTTTTTTCTGTGTTTCCTAAGATGTTGTCCAGAACACGCCCTGTACGTACCTATGACACATACGGGCGACTAGTTTATACTGCTGTTACAGCAAGTCCCATTAACCGTATTTTCGCAGTTCTCACTACATATTATTGTAACGGATATGGCTCCGGGCGTCTGTCGAACGACTTTTACACGATATTATATTATATATATATAAATGTATAAAATGTGAAGGGGGAGATTTCATTAGACGCTCTATGCGCTCAGCGTATATATACATGTGACTACATAATATATATATATATTATATTGGCCCGCAAACGCGAACGATTATTGCTTGTTAAATCGGAGACGATGGCTAATTTTCCTCTGGCAAAATTGTTATTAACTTTTCGCTAAAACGAGTTCAGTATTAAATTTATATATAATATGGGAAACCGTGTAGCATTTTGTTATAAAAAATCAATTAATTGTACAAAAACTAAGTGAATTATTCGAAACGTCCAATTTTATTTTTCTAATTTATAACTCGTTTTTCATTTTTTTTTTTTATTATTTCGAGGTAGTAATCGCCGTTATGTCGAACAAAATTAAATCAATTTAAATATTTTTTTAGTTAATAAAATAAGTGAAGCTATAATACATCTAAGTACCTAGTAAATATTAATAATTTTTTTCGAAAAACGTTAAGTTTTCAAAATAACTGTTGAATTTTCGATAAATCGAGTTTTATAGAAAATTAACTAATTTTCACACTAATATTGAATATATATATTTAAATTATATTATAATTTACAAGTTCTAAAGTTTAAATTCGATCACCAAAAGTCATTCAAGATCACATAAAGAAAATACCATCTCTATTCAATTTCTAGACCATCAAGTTCAATATTTTATTTCATTAAAATAAACAAGGGTGGGATCTTGCATTGTTTCATACTTATTATATATAGTATTTCATAATTGAAGTGACATTTTAATAAACAACACTCCTGCAAACAACATAATATATAATATTGTTTTATGAAAGTTTACCTCCCTCAAGCCAACACTTAATAATATCAACATAATAATAAAATATAATATAAGCTATGGATCACAATAGAAATTCAATTTATACTGTTATGATGAATTTTAAAATATTAATTTTTTCAAACCAATTCAATTCATTTGATGAGGAATCAAATTATATTTAATTAAATATTTAAGTCGTTTGTTATAAAATTACAAAACTTTTTCAATATTAAAAAATGGAACATAACAGTTAATGCTTGATTAGTACTACAACAGACGTTCTATATTGACTAAACTACAAGAATTACGTTTATAAAAGGACAAAACATTAAATAGACACCCGAAACCTAAACGTATTCATCCTATATTTATATAGTTGGGGATAGTACAGTTGAGGGTATAAATGTATAATAATAGGTACTAACGATTTTTTGAAATCCGACATTTTGTTTCGTCGAATTAAAGACCATTTGATATATTTTAACGTGCAAAGAAAATATGACACGAGTTACCTAACAGTATACAATTAATAATTTATTTGAAAACGTTGCAAAAATATTTTATTTTATATTAAATTAAAAACATTTTAGCTTGTTATTTTGTAAAGTAAATGACTCCTGTTCTAAATCAGACATGTTCAACATAAAAATACCAGCAAATATTCGAAAAAAATTAATTACATTAGATTAAACATTTCGAAGACATTTCACAATAATTATTTCAAATTAGTATGTCATAATTTGCGTAGCCCGTTCCAGAACCAATTCTTAACACAATAACAGTATAATTCATATTTATTTTAATGTAGTTGAAACTCGTATGTATTTAACATAAAACTCATCGGATTTTGCACGTTTTATTATTAATTTTTACGTTGAAAAACCAGATTGCATGTTTACCGTTATAATAGACATGCCCACTGATGAAACTAATGTGCCCTAACGTATAATATTATTATAATATTCATAATGGAATAATTAATATGTTACTATCATAGTATAGCTGTTAATGTAAAGCTTCGGTATAAAATACACCAATTTAATATTATAATAACGAAATTAAAAAGCATAATTTATTTATGAATTATTTCGTAATTTCACTACATGGAAATATCCGTGTAATAATGTTGTATACAACAAGAAATACAAGACTATTATCATTTGAATAACTTAAAGTTTGCAGGACGAAAATTAATTTATATTTTTGACACAGAAAAAAAAATATTATCATACATTGAATACAACCTAGCAGTAATATTTATAACGTAAAAGAACAACCGATGTCACATTACATGAATCATAAATATATCGCATGGGAAGTGTGCCAAGAAAACATTTTAAAAAATATATATAAACAATTTGGAGACAATGCTTACTACACTCCAGTAAATGAATGGTAATTAATAATGCAATATATTATATTATTATACACAAATAACCCTTAACATAATAATTTACGCGAAAGACAGAGAGATGGTGTAATAGTAAATAGAATATAAATAGTAATTTGTAGCTCTCGAGTAACATAACTCGATGAAACACTTACCTAAAAACCGTTTGCCAAACCTATGAAATCCCAATATTATTATCATAAAATATAATATTGTATGTGTAGTGTATTTAACTCTCAGTGTATTTTAACGCGAGTAGTAAGATCCCTTCATCAGTCTAAATAATGGCAATTATTTGATTAGCGAACTGAAGGTACCTCCCATATTATACATTACACATATTATATATTATAAGTACAGGAAGTGGCGTAAGTGGAGAAAAAACTTAGGGAGAGGGTGTAAAATAAGTTGTTTGCTAAAATCAAACAGCAACCTAATTGTTTGTTTTTACACAAGTATTAAGACTAATTAATTTAATTAACTAATTAATTTATTGGCTTTGAAACAAATCGAACGTATCATTAAATAATACTAAGCTTATAAAAGTTCATTAAAAAAAGTGTCATAACTTGTTTAAAAAAAACTAATGTGATAATAATCCTGTAATCATGATTTATTCATGAAATAATAATATTGTGTTATTTTTGTAACCTAGATAATGCGATAACGTCGACAATAGGTCAACATAATATATTATATTATATGACAGGGGAAACTTGAAAAATGTACTATATGCAACAATATTTGAGGGAATAAATATTTTTACCTTATAATTAATAACAATATATTAAATGCATTCATTATTTATTTTATATTTAAACATTTCCTCTGTTGACATATTTTGGAGGGGGCAAAATGATACCGTGCATGAGGGCAAGTCCCCCCCCTTTATCCCAAAATTACACAAAATGTATAATAATAATATAGGTAGATAGGTATGTAGTTATACCCTGAAAATTTCGAGCAAGAGCAAAAGAGCTGAAGCCGTAGCTACTATTATAATGACGCATTTATTTTCTTTGAAAAACGTTTTTTTTAAGTAGTTACGGTGTATTCCGTAAGTTTTATGCAACATGAATATTTTTATCAGAAATTGAATGGGAACGGTTCTTCAGGTTTTTCAGCATAATATATTGTACTTAGTACTTACATAATATTATGTATAAGTTGGAGAAACTCAAATAAGTCCAACGGTTTTTGAAAAAAAAAAAGTCAACCGGATAACCGTAAATTATTTTGATTTCTTTATATACTTACGCATTTTTGTGATGCTAAAAAAAATACCAACTATAAATGCTTATGTATTTTTAATTGAACATTCAATTTCGTACATTAAACACTTTTTTTAATCATTATAATATAATATTTATTATTAGAAATAATTTAGAAATAATTACATTTTTAATACACTTACGTGCATAATTTTATCGTATACACAGCTCGGTGGAAACCATTTAACATCTCCACTATCTGAAAGAAATGTTGGCTTTTCTTTTTAAAATAAAATAAAAACGACGGAGACTTATCTACAAATATATACTGCAGAGAGGGCTTGCACTGTGTTTTTCCCGTTTTCTTGTGTTGGCTTAGCATTTGGAGAAAATTATACATATCTTTTTTCCAGTCGAAATAAAATAAAACGACCGCTCAGCGAATCTTATTAGAAGATTGTATTAAAATAAAGTTCACATAATGTATGAAATAATTTTGTATTTTATGCAAATCAACAGCGAACTGCGCTAATCTATTTTTAATCGACTAATTAATTTAAATGTTAAAATATTTAAAACGAAACATCAGCAGTATCGCGAGTGCGCGACGTAATTTTAATTTTTTAAAACCAAGTTTTATCCAATTTAATAAGACTATTATTTTTTTCCATTTTAAATGTCGTATAATATAACTAAGAGTAAAGTAGGTACAGTAGGTACACATTGGTAAGGACATCGATATTTCATAAATATATAATATTACATTTCAATCATCAACCAATTTTATTAATATCGTTTAGGCAACCGATTGTTTACGAATATTAACTATTTGTGTTTTCGAATAAAAGTGTTTTATTTTTATTAACGCCAGTCATTCATTTTCCCTACGTTTTTAAACAATTTTTTCCGGTATTTAAATCTTAAACAAAAATTAATTTTCTGGCCAAACAAAACTAACCAATTTTTTTCTAAATATTACGATATTTTAGATAGGTACGATATTAATTATTCATATAATTTTTAACCGCTAAATGTTTATTTGTTTTCTAGTATAAACGTTTAAGGCTTCACTGAGTGGACGAGAAGCCAAAGTTTAAAAATTCCATGCTCAATATTCAGTTTTAGCGAAGATTTAAATTTAAAATTACATGAGATAGGTAATAATACTACTATCGTCTATAGAACAATTATTAGTGGTAAGAAATTTGACAATCTTTTTTTTGCTTATGCAAAAACGTATTTATTTGAATAATAAAAAACGATATGATAAAAAATGATATGAAATAGTTATAGTATTATAAATAATAATATATAAGTATTGATTTGTCTGCGAACAGTTCATATCACTTGGTCCATGATCACATGAATATTTAAATTGCTTATGCATTTGCCCGTTTTTCGAAAACGCGGACATCAACTGAGAAAATGAAAACGAACGTCTTACGCGTCAGCAAGAAAAAAAGTCATCTCGATCCTACGAATTATTACTACCCGTGGTATACACTACTACTACTGTATATTATAATAACGATATAAAATATATAAGTCGCGTATGGCGAGTCATATAATATGGACTCGTAGGGTGGGGGTGGATTATTCAGATAATATATTATTACATACCATATACCTACGTTATTTTTGTATCATATAAACGAAAAACGTCGTCGTCTCCGGTAGCCGTTCTTACGTCGGAAAAAGGCATAAAATCGTATACGACGACGACAACGACGACATTCGTGTCATTCAAGTCACCTCACAGTTATGACGGTACCTACGCATTTTCAGTAACGTGTTTTGGATGAAAAAGGTTCAAGAGGTTGTCGGGGGTTAAAGGGGGGGTGGAGTAGCATAGGGACGACGATGAGTACGACGTTTTCGAGGGGTTTTAGGTTGTACTGCACGTTGAGATAATATTATTTAAGCGTGTACAATACCGATAGAACCTTTCACTATCTTTTACACATCGTAGGTACCTACTATTATGTTTATATTATATATCCGTGTATTGTGATTATTATTTACACCGACCGCCCCGACGGTATCTCGAGCTATTGAACTTATACGTATTCACCGAATCGGGTTAATCTCTGTGCAACGAATCGTCTAGTATATAGTCGCCTCATTCGAAAGTTTTCGACGATAAACTTTCAGCTCCCGTCGGCGGCGGTGGTCCTATTTCCGAACGAAAATAGACGACAAGTCATGCCGTTTATGTATCGTCCTCTTCGCTGTGTCACACGCATCGTATATTGCGAATTGTGATAATATTATTACTATTATTATTAGACGGTTAGAAATTCGATACAACACATATAACACTATAATATTATAACTTATCGTGTACCTACGTCGAATACGTAGGTGCAGACTACGGTAAAAAAAAATTCATTTTCTTTTGGTTTATCACATTTCGTCGTGATCACGATTAAAGTGAAGAAAAGGAAAAAGTTGATCACGCAGATTTCATGCGTACTGTTCCCGCCGTCATAATGAGCGAGTTATTATGATATATACATAGATATAAACAGTATAGTGTATACACATATACTTGTTTACCGACACGCATATTATTATAATGTTTAATAATATAAAATATTATGTAGGTACGCGAATTTCGAATATTTTTTGTTAAAACGCCATCATTGTTTCGTTTAGAAAACCATTTTATCCGATTTCTGTATCCCCACGCATGATGCATATTATATCCGTCGCACTATATTATTATGTCATAGTAATATTTTTCCAACTCGTTATAATACCTACCACGTGTTAAGTGTATGTTTGCGGTTTAGGTCCCCGAGTCAATAAGGCCATGCGAGAGCATGTCGCAATATCGGTCGCATGTGTGACCACTCGAGTCACACCTACGACAAAATATAAACAATGTAAACGCATAAGTACCTAGGTATAATATTTGTGTACAACAGGAATAGACTTTACGTAAATAATATTATTATTTTAACGGCGCCCTCAACTTGACGTTTATATTGTTAGTAAATTATCGTTTCGGAGAGTGTGCGACTGCAGTTACAAATTATACAATGGATAGGGCACTTAATCCGTTATACACTTATTTGGAAATAGAAGTGGGAGCCTAATAAACATTAAACACGCTAATCGGATCGAAATGAACATCCGATCTGGTTGTTACTTGTTTGTATAATACACCATTAATTATCGAGGGAAAAAACGTAATTAAGACAAAAATGCGTTCACTATTATTTTATGGTTACAATATTAAAACATCGCATAAAGAAACATAATATTACAATATTATTGTATAACAGTGTTTTAAATTTTAATCCACAAAACTGCGGTATTCGACGACAGTAGTTTTTATTTGTTTACAAAAGAAACGATGACGAAATAAGACTTCATAATATTTTAATATATTATAGGGGTCTTAGTTATTGACAACTACCTTAACCTTAAGGTGTAACTTTTTATGTAAACGATAATTTCACGTATTCAAACACGTCGGAAATTTCAAAGTAGCATTCATTAGTACACCGTTTGAAAAAAATATATAAAATTTTATTAACAGAGGAATTATAAAGTATTTATTTATTTATTTACTATCAACAAGCGGTGTCCTTTACAACAATTTAATATTTAAATTACAATAATTGATACAATACATCAAATAAATCTATACAGTAATTTAATAGCAATGGAATAAACACAAAATACAGCACATTAGATGGATTAGTAAAATACTAAAATATAATAAAATATAATAATAGCGTAGCCTAGTAATATACTAATACCTAATTTAATCAGTATTGATAATCTCATTACAGGCATTATATTAAAATAGTATTGTACGCAATAATGTCGTACTTAAAGCCTTATAATAATAATTATCAATCATAATTAATAAAGTATATTATGAAAATTTATTGGTGGAAATAATTTATTACGAATTCAGTGTCTGGTTAAGGATTGATGCTGGTTCAAGAGTGGACGATTGTTCGATTGATATAAATATTAAATAGTAATTATTATAATTAATGCACAAGTTACTCTGAACTTTGTTGCTGCAGTTGGCTACAGGTAAATATTATTATTATTATTATTATTATTATATACAGACCTTACTTTAACAATCGGTTATTCGATGTTCCTAGTTAAAATAGTATGTACATCATAATTAATGTAAAAATTGAAACAAACCGTTTAAAAATAATATTATTCTTCCTATATATTATATTTATTGACACTCGAGGCTATAAATCAAATATATATTACCAATCGACACAGACAAATATCGATTTATTATACGAGAGTTTTTGTATAGGTAAATATTACCTATTTTATATACGCGTATATTATCGTGTACCTAGCGAAAGGCGTATAATATAGTTTACATCATATTCTACACATTAACTCACATGTCGTAGATACGGGTGCAATATTTTTCTTTTTGCCTTGGCGTCTCGTAAGAAATCAAAAACCTGGAGATTTATTTTTCACGCATTACTATTGCTGACGCGCGTGTGGGCTTTTTCGACAGCAGTGCCGGATTGTAGTGTAAGTTCACTTATGTATAGGTACCTACGTGCTGTAATGGTTTCGCCCACCGAACAACCGCATAGGGTGTGCGTGATTTGTGTTCAACGAACTGAGAAAAATAATAATGAAATAAAAAGATACGACAGAACCGTCCTGACCGAGTTTAATGAGCTGGACACAAAAGCTCTTCTATTCTTCACACCCACCCCTTTCCTCTCCTCTCTCCCCTCTAACACTCTGTTTGGACCCTCGTAAAAGCAACGGCTATGTACACGGCGTCAGATGGCTAATTTCAAATCGCCATCTATATGATATATGTGACTCCAATGCACCGTCGAAAGAACGATACCTACGGTGAAAGTAAAACAGTACAACTGATGTGGGTTGGTGTTCGATTTTTGTTTTTCCTCTCGGAAATAATATATCTTCGACTGGAACGCACGCACAAAAACATAGAGAACGGAAAAAAAAATAATAGTTGCGGTAACCATTTAAATTTTAAACAGTAGGTATATAGCTCTAAATGTCAATATAGCTATTAATTTAGTTGATATTACCTTTCAGGTTTAGTTGTATTTATTTAGTTGACAGTTGTACTAACTATAAATTGCGATTATTGCAACTAAAAGTATGAACAATAATTTTACTATGAATGATTCACCAAACATGTTCACTTAAGTTATGGTCCTTTGGCGACGCAAAACTTCTGTTTTTCAAATTAGATCCACCCACCCCCCTTATTTACTGTATATTATTTAAGGGATGATTTTTTTTTTCAAAATGTTGATTACTTAATTCAAAACTCGAACGAGTATAATTTCTTAGTTATTAAAATGTCCATACTACTAAGAATAACAATTCTTAAAAATTGTTTAACAAAAAAATAAAATAAATTTAATATTGGAGCTAGTATTAACTTTACTTGAACCATTTTTACAAATTATTAATTGATCACTAAAATGTTAAAATCACCATTGTCCTTACACAAATTTAAATAACTTAAAAAATATTACATAGTTCAAATGTTGATTTTTATTCGTCAATATTTTCAGAAGAATTATCCGTCAAAAAAATTTACAGAATAAAAGTGGTATCCTCATTTTGAAAACAGAAATTTGTATATCCACAATAAATTTTTTGAGTAGTTAAAAAATCTCAAGAATTTGAAAAGAATATCTTTAAATATAGGTATATAAAAATTCTAAAAAACCGATTTTAAATAGTTGAAGAAAAAACAGGGATAATGCATAGTGAATCACCCGTAAAATAAATCAAATAATAATAAATATTGATTGTAATTGATATGTACTTTACTAGGCATACCTACAGCGTGGATCATTAACGTGTTGAAAAACAATCTATTCTAAAATTGTAATCGCCCGCCGCAAATGTATTATAGTGAATTAAAATACCATGCCGTTTCATCGAACCGCAGCAATATATCGTCAAACATGTGACATATTATTTTAGGACTTTGTAAACTATAATAAATAACTATAAAGATAAAGTACGCCGTTTTGTGGGGCTGGACCTAGTGCTTAACGATTCGTATATGAGACTGTTTGTATAATAAATGACCGTCGTCGGAGAGAAGTTTGTTCGCCTACGTAGGTCTAATAATTTTATGATGTAGCGGCATTCGACTAATATTTTATAAACTTATGTGCTCGGGTAAAATATGCACAAGTTCACATGGAATACGAAACGATTAAAATAAACATTCAAAAGAAGCGCTAACAGTGCGAATAATATGTAAATCATTGCCCATTCCGT
This sequence comes from Acyrthosiphon pisum, assembly GCF_005508785.2. Taxonomy (NCBI): domain Eukaryota; kingdom Metazoa; phylum Arthropoda; class Insecta; order Hemiptera; family Aphididae; genus Acyrthosiphon; species Acyrthosiphon pisum. The sequence goes on from NC_042494.1 coordinate 66,424,967, forward strand.
TGTAATATTTTCAGGAACATTAGACTATACAGTATACACATTATACAATATACATATTATGACAAAAAAACATTTTTTGCATTTCGCTTATATAATTCAGAAGTATTCTAACTACGCTTCGCACGCATTCGCCCGATTAATTTTTATATTATACTAATTAGTAATTACTAACAAGTCATTTGAAAAATTTCTTAACACTTTAGTCGGAAAATTTAAAATCTTAAACCCGCAATGCCTTCCAAAAAAATGTATTAACATTTTTCTATGCTTAGATTATGTAGCAAATAGTGTATAAAATACCTTCAGAATATTTAATTCGATGTATAGTTATCGAGTAGGTATAGTAAAATCAACATACATTATTAATATAAAAGATATTTTATTAAAATCTTATTACATAGATACTTATATATTTTAATCTGTGGTATTTATCGTAACGAAAACTTCACGAGATTCAAACATAATAATATTATACGATGATGATCAAGCACACGTGATAAATTCAAAACAACTGATTAAACTGAACGATAACGATCACGAAAATAATAAATTATACATATATATTATTATAATACGAGACTGGTATCGAATACAGGAAATTACCAACGACCGTAGTTGCGGTATACATATATATATATATATATATATATATATTATATAGTTTGAATGAAGATTTCAATTAGTAACAATACAAACTTATATACAATAAGCATCCAATCGACTACATATATATATAGGCATAAATTTAATCTTCATTACCGTCTGCGAATCGAGCGCAAGTAAGTTTTCCCTCGTGATAAATTAATACAATGCGCCTCACTTGGGACGTAAGTGGTAGATACCACTATACCAGTACTATACAAACAATATATATACTCTGAATATATAGAGTTGAAAACTTCCGAAGAAAAAAAACTGAAAAAATTATAGTGTCGTTCATTACGACTTATATGAGATCAGTTACTCGGCACCAAAAAGTGTTAACTTCACGCCAATAGATGTTTGATAAATGAGTTTTCACTGAGCTGTATATGTATATATGAAAACAGTAAGTTAGTATACATAGGACTGCAAGGTGATAAAAAACCAAACATGTTGATCGTCCGCGAGTAAATATTGTAACGCTAGCGTAAATATAAAATACAATCTATTTTAACTAAATAATATATAAATGGCTTCGTAAGCACGCCGTCAAATTCTCGTGGAACATGTCGGATAGAGATTATCAACTCGATGAAGCATATTACCAACTCCACTCTCAAGTACGGGTACACCAAAGTGTCTTGATTTATAGGTCACGTTACATACTGACGATAAGCCAAATGGCCTCATAATAACCTTATTTTTGTGTACTTAAAAAGAAAGTGAAATATCAAAGATAATTTAAAGCAAATTATAACTGGCTATAAAATATAAATCTATAATAGTGGTTATTCGTTTAGTTTTAAGTGTTTGTTATATTGTGATTTATAACATTTTAAAATTCAAATGAATTATAATTTAAGATTTTAGTTTTCTTTTATTGGTTGGTATCTACGTATTACGCTATTAATTTTACTATAACACATTTTTTTCTTAGACGAGTTAATAAAAATCGATTCATAAATATTATTGCTTTTAGAATTATGAAGTTTGGGCTTTTGTTTGTAAATATTTAGTTATGGACTTAGCAATACACAAGCTATATTTATTCGATCAAAAGTAATATGTGAACTTTT
>NC_042494.1:66427046-66457038 GCF_005508785.2 Acyrthosiphon pisum
AAATATTTAAAAATTAAACGAATAAACAAATTAAATCAAATTCTTATATAGCAAAAAAAAATAATAAATTAGTTACACTGCAGTATATTGAAAATACGAGTGGATTGTATGAGCGAATAGTCCAAAAAAAATGTAGGAAAAAAATACAATTATTTTATCCAAAAACTAAACATATTGGACAAAGTGAAGGAAAAATCTACTAATGCAATCTGAAAACAACGTTTTGATAAAAAAAAAAGGATTTTTTTCAGAATAAAAGGCGGGTATACCCTATATTTTTACATTTTTTTATTGTTTATAAATAAAAGTAAAATAAAATAAATGGAGTTTAATTTCAAACGGCGTCTTCTAAAAACTATATATAATATTATAATAATATACGGACAACTTTAATTAATTACCCTGTATACTTGTAGGGATAGAAGTGTAGAAAAAAAAATTGCGTCCCTACTCAATATTATATATAGTTGGTTGGTTAGTATCTGGCATCTGCACTATAAATACATACGCAAACGGTGTAAAATAAAACTGCAGTGGTCTTGCAGGTGTATACAATATTATAAAAATATTATAATCTACACTCCCGGGGAGTTTAAATGGATTGCGACACGCGGTTTTTTATTTTTAATAATATGCACCTCGGAACGATAAAAATCTTTTATAATAATATTATATTAACCGCGAGCACTCCGCTGCAACAACCTCGAGGATCGAAATGTCGGTTTCCTCGTACAGTTTCCATAATAATTTATAATGTAATAATTTATGCGCCGCAAATTATTTTTACCAACGTTAAAAATATATCAATAACATATATCAATATATTATATTATAATATAGCGTCACAGTGTGTTTGTTTTGATTATCTAATCGATCTAAAATGTATGCTTGCGGTGCTGCTGCAGTGGGTCGGGAGAGACTCGGAGAGAGGATTACGCCACGTTTTTCTATCGGATTTCGTGTTTGCGACTCTAAAATAAATAACAAAAAATCCGACGACCGTACCCATACTGGCAAAATATAACATCACTATAATATATTACCTATATTATAATATCGTACTATTTGCATAAACCGCGGCACAACAACTACTGCAGCTGCCGCCCACGCGACTGCCGACCCGAACACATCATCCTCTGCTGCTACGTCGATAACCCGACCGCGAGTCGACGACCGTAAACCCAACACACTCGTAGGTATTATTAAAACCGTCGTAAATCACTGGATCCAATAATTGGGTGTACAAGTACTGAAGTCCCTACTTCAGCCTGTCGATACGCGGTCGCTCGATGGACGTTTAACTGCAGCAGCCGTGGTAATTACAGACGAATTTAGTACGCGCGCGCCAGTGTTTATTTTGTTATTATTTTTCTGTAAAATCGGTTATATTATGGTGTGTGACGATAATTTTTTTACAAGACGTCTCGCAACGATATAAAATTGTAATAACTATCCGTTCGTATAAGAAAGAACCACGCGTTGTATACAGAGCGATTTATCGAGCGTATATTATGCTCTGCCAGGTTATATACAAAATCGTAATATATTTGAAATATTATGGTCTTTAAGTATACTAATAAAAAATTCCAAAATTGTAATAATAATATTATTGAATGGGTCTTTAAATGATAAAAATGAGTACGCACCCGAAGTTTTCTCTGCTCCACGAAATTGCTTCTATTTATGTATATAATAATATATTATATATCATATAAAAAAGATTCTGCTCAAAGTCGATTGAGCGTTTGATTTCAAGATTGTAGCAAGATTGTAGCTAATTACGGCGTAGGCTGTGCACAATAGGTTGGTATTTTTTATGAGATCGAATTCGTTGATGAGTAATACCTTATACATATTATAGGTAATATTATACACTGCCGTATTTCTGATTTTGACTTGTTCGCGGACAAACGGAAACTAAAATATTATCTTTAATGTCCAGATGAACGCCTAACACCATTTAGCCATTATGGTAATATTATAAATTATATTTTTACTAAAACATTACTAGGAGGCCACACAAACATCACTCATAGGATAATCGCATTTACGTGTACCCATTTTGGCGCACAGTGTTACTAATGTCAATGAATCGAATGTACATTAAATGGTACATGTGGCTTGATAATAATGTTCAGCCGTGTACCAGAAATGATACACTTAGCAACATGTTATAAGCATTAAAAAAAAGGCATGGCAGTTAACCTGATAAAAATCGTCATATCTTACCTGGTGATTTCTTCGACCAGCTTACACGGATCGGCGGCGTAAAATTTCACACCGAAGTAAAAGGTGAAGTTCTCGTTACCTGAAACGTAAAAATGCCAAAATAAAAACTGTGACCAATCTGTATAAGTATTTTATATTATACATAACATAATGTTTATTTGCGTAGGTTTCGGTTTATTTTCAAGATAAAACAATATCATTATATAATATGGTTTCTGTGTAGAAAACTAAAGAGACCAGTGAGATTAACTATATAGTATATACAATATGTATAATACAGAGTACCTATATTATGTCGTGTTCGTAAGTCACACACGACACACATGGCTACATAAGGCACACGATATAATATAATGGAGGTACGTGGTATTATACGGAGGTATAGGTGTGTATCCAACCACCACCACTCGGACATGGTGCCAAATATACGCGGGGTAAAGAGGGGGACCAATTAGTCGACGCGTGGAGCAACAAACTTTGTACCAACATAGTTGGCTTTCCCAGCGGGAATAACTTTCAGACTGTACGTCTGTACCTAATAATACTAAATTCATCATGTTAGGACTGAGTGTATAGCTAGTGGGTCGGTAAAAACCGAAAGAAAAATTTAAAAAATGATATCCCTCCGAGAATTTTTTAATAAAAGAAACGTTTGGCCACAAAATTGATCTTAAAAAGCATTTGTGATTTATTTTACTTATTTTTTTTCTTTACGAGCATAAAGACGTCGCTCCGTTTTTATATTGCCAATAAAACGAAATGCGATATTTACCTGGCCGACTACTCTCCGGTGGATTTCCACAATATACATTATACACCCATCCCCCCGCACACGCGCCAATATCCGGCGTAATTAATGTCGCGAAATTAATTACAAGCACGTTTTACAGCTACTTAAAACACAAGCAAAAGTAATGGACACCCAAATTAGTTTCCACCGGTACTCGTTATTAAAAACAATATTGATCTCTCTCTCTTTCTCTAACGCGCTTAATTTTCGTTCCAAGTTGTTCACGTACACTATTTTTGATTTAAGACAACCACCCTAAAATAATCTCGGGTTTTTCATTATTTTTTATATTTAAAACCGTCAGTAATCGTTAGTTTATGCAACGAGATTATTTAACGCGTACGTCGAGGTTCAATGCACGCGGACGGCCGCTGTGTAAGAAATCGACAAAGCCATGTATTTTAATTGTAAAAAAAATAAAAAACAACCTGAAACAACCTGAATTATTTTACTCATAGTTTTATTTTAAATCAAATTAATTTTTTCATGAATCCGCGTGATATTTAGAATGATTAAATCAGTACGAAATACAAGTCACCTCATGTCTATAAATATTATATATTAAGTATAAATATATAATCTTTAGAATACTTACTGTAAAGGTGTTAATATATGGGGCGAATGTTTCACTGTAAAATACTAAATTAATGTGTATCCGCATGTTTCGACTCGCGGTGTACAACAATCAATTTTAACGTTTTGGAAAAAGGTATAAATATATCGATTTTACTGTGAAGTATTATTATGGCGTGGTGTCGGATTATTGAGCGTTTCGAAACAATTCCGGTATATATATTATTATAATATAGGTCGTATACGACGAGGAAGGAGCCGCAGCCGATACGCGCGTTATTGAGTCGTAAATCACGAGCGTTGGCGATTTTAATCGAAATGTTTTTTACTGCCATTAAAACCCCCGGGTCGAGAGAGCGGTGGCGTGTGTGTACCCGGTAGGTAATAACATGCACAGCAGTTACGATATTATTATTATTGCTATAATAGTGTTAGCGGGGGGTGTAATGCAAGGACTAGTCTAGCGCAATGTTAGAGATCTTGGAGGACATCGATCATAACATTATTAAATACTATGGCATTAGGTTTACGTGAATAGTGATTCACCAAGTATGCTCTTTAATAATGAATTTTCAACTCATAATTTAATTCATGAGAATCATGATTTTTGGAATTTTCAAGTAATACCTACATAACATATAACATAATTACCTACTCAAATTATTCGGGAGATGATTTTTACCAAAAATGTTGATGTTTCGAAATTTAAATTCAAAACAATGATTATTCTAAGTTACCAAACTTAGAATTCTAAATACCAAGACCGTATATAGTCCATGACAATATTATAAGTTGAGAACGTTTGGCGGCTTTGATGATTCGAAAGATATGTTAGTAATTTCTAATCAGTATAAATTTATTAAAATATTATATAGACTGCTATCTTTATGGTATAGGTACCTATGATATTATTAGGTTTGATAACTCAGAAACTACTCGTTTGAATTTCAATTTAAATGCACTAAAATGTTGAAAAAAATCATCCACCTAACAGTTAAGAGTATTAAATAGTGGTTTTCATTTGAAAAAAAGCTATTATCGCGTAACAAAACGGTAAAGACCTTAAGTGGTAAAAAAAATCTTTGTGTTTAATGTAAGTATTGTTTTTCAGCATTATTGAAGATAAGTTAGCGTTCTTAGTGAATCACTCCGTATAGGCCTATTGATTCGATTTCCGAGAAATTCGGTGATACGAATCTATAACAGTTCTGATTATGAAATGTATAATATAATACGTATCCACATTCCACATACACACCCGGTTGGGATAAAAAAAAAATGGACCAAGCACACACGCGCCGTTGACAAGGGTTGTGGCCCAGGCTTATTTATATGCAACTATACAATTATTACGGTTTTAACGCGTATCCACCGCGCGAGTTACCCCATTAATAAGCCTCTGAACGCCCACCCCTCTCGCCACCGGAATGTCACGCGTGTATATAATATATCCGTAGATATCCGATTTAATACGTTATGCATGCCCCCCGTGGACGTAAATAGTGGTTAGCGCCGCCCTTAACTGCCGCGGCTGCCGGAAGGGCTAACCGAAACCGTGGTTGCGGTGACGACAATAACACACACGGGGTTGCGGGCGGGTCACCCGCGCACGAACTTTCGGCCGAAAGGGTTTTAACACGAAATCGCAAGTGCAATATAATATAACTTTATATTTAAAATATATATATATATATACGTGAACGTACCCTTCATCTGTTTGTTCATTTTCTTGGACAGATCCAACCAGTGCTGAAACAAAAGCATACAAAATATAAACTATTATCGACCGCATATGGATACACACATAATAATATCATAATAATATATGCGCGTATGATGTATACAATAATTAACAATACTACTGCAGCTGTGTTAATATCATAATAATTGAACATAATAACAGCAGGACGGTCGCACACACACTATTGTGTTATTACAAAATAATACGGCAAAAGTTGTGCGGCGTAAAACATTATTAACTGCGGAGTGCTAAACACGATTTCACAGGTAGGCGTACGTATACGTATTATGAATCGAAACAGAGGTCATTTTCTCGGGTTTAAATTTCAGAGAGGAGAAATATTCAAAAATCCCCTCAAAACCAAAATTACAAGTCTCTGCCTGATCGATGTATGATATTTTTCAACTCTGGGACTCCGCAAAAAAAAACTAACACAATTATTTTGATCTAAAATCCTTAGACCAATAAGTCGTAATAGATCTATAGGCTATAACATATAACTAGTAATATGCTCCTCCCTTATAGTTATTCAAATCATATACTCCACGGCTCCATTCCATGAATTTTTTTACAAGCATGGTCACTATCTATATGACTCAATATACAGACCTGAAAGCTTAAATTAACTTTAAACTGACTTTTGTAATTTTTCTTATAAATATTTTTAGTGGGGCGGGGTATAAACTGATATTATAATACAGGGACTTTCCAAAACATTATTGGTAGCCAGATCTACAAGACGTTAGAGAAGTATATATTTCACACGGATCTACATTCTTAAGGTCACTGAAATAACCAAACTTTGCTACTCAGCACGAATAAGCCCCTTCAATAGGTATCATAACAACCCCCGCGTTCAAACCGTACTCTATCTATCTCTATCCCCGAAAATCCTCCTAAAAGGCTCAAGCGTGGACAATGGTCCGGACGTCTTATTATTTAATTAATTAAACACGCATAACCCCTTATTAAATACTCACGCCAAAGTGTCATCAGTGGACGGTTCTCCCCCACCCACCCAAACGACAACAAACCCTGAATTATTATATTATCCTTTATAGGTACCTATGCGTATTGTACTATACAAACATGGAGTTTGTGTAATTTTCAAAATTTAAAAATAACAGAAAAATGCCGTTTTGAGAAATTGTGTGAATCTGTCAGAAATTGAGATATTTGTACGGTACTATAATGGCTATAATTATGTGAATTATATAATATACTATATTATAATATATTCTTTATATACACTATTTACCTACCTATATCAAACAATGGACCTAAATTTTGTGTGTCGTTATGAATATTATTATTTATAAAAACTTCTTTAAATAACCTACTTATAGGTCATAAAATAAATGCTTGATGATTCACCAGTTTTATTCACAACACAAAAGCCTGTTCATTTTACGGGTGACTAGGTATATCATTACTATTATTATTTATTATTATCTTAATTATCCGATGTGAAATAATAACTGTTATAGTGTTATACCTAAGATCGTTTAAATAAACAGCATTATTTTTTTTTTTTAATTGATCATGAAGCCCGGTAACTCTGGCCATTAGCTGTTTGTTTTTGTTTGTAGGAGAGGAATTGTATGTAATAAACACGTGTGTTTTTGGTTTGGCAGATTTTTAGTGGGCACCCGTAGGTATTTGCCATGCCCGGGTGGGGGATGGCGGCACTTCTCTCCTGACACCGTGACTTGCCCGAAGAAAAATGCCACCCGCGGCCGGGTTTGAACCGGCGCTGGTGTGCGTCGCAACCGACGCATTAATCCGCTCGGCCACTCCGTCCCGCATAAACAACATTAATAAATTTGTTTACTACATTTAATATAAGTAAATATTTTTCATAAATTGTAATTTAACTTACGGTTTGATTTTGAGAATCCAAATAACGAAGCCCAAAGTAAGCTGTTTCGAGAAGGCTTAAATGTCTTACAACCACATCAAAAACTTCTTGACCCAAACTCGAACCCTGAAAAATTAAAATATTAAATAAATTATTTTTTTTTATCAATAATCTAAAATACTCTATTATAGCACTATGAAATGTATACCTTGTAGAACAACCGTCACGTAAAATGACGATTGTTTAAGTAGAGTATGTATAACAATAATATGACAATGTGAGTAATAAAATAAAAAAATAATTTTAAAAATAATGAAATATTATGGTAAACAATTTAGTTTCTAAATTTACAAAAATATATATATGTAATAATACAAAAGGAATTTTAACAGATAACATCATTTCCTAGCTTAATTCAGAAAAATATTTGTGCTCAACTGGAATAATTAGTAGATATAAAACAAATCAGGAAAATGTGTATTTTAAATTTATTCAACAAAAATAATTTGCATAAATACGTTAAATATGAAATATAATATAAATGTAAACTCAAAACGTTGTGTTTTGTATTTTTTAATACTAATTTGTAATATATTTTATGTTTAACAAGACATTATTTTGTATGTCAATCACGCTATAGGTAATCAAGCGCGGACTGGGAATACAATTTTGCCCCGGGGAAACCGAAAATTCAGCACAATTTTTTGCTAATAATAAAGACGTATTTATAAAATAAATTGTCGGCCCAAATTTATTCAAGCAGTCCAAATTTTGACAGGCCCAGGTGGGGATTGCTCACCAGCCACCCTAGCCAGTCCTCGCCTGGCTATAATAGACTCAATAAACCACTCAAGTAGGTACCCACCAGTTAGTTAACATAATATTTGACTTTTAAACTGTAATTTCTCTTAAACTGCAGTCAGCACAATCAATGATTTGAAAATTATTTATAGTAGGTAAGATTAGTATAGAGATATTTATTTAATAATCCTCTTCAAACAAGGAAACCCATAACTTTGTAAGTTGAGTCGTTGAGGTTAATTATATCTAAATATTCAAAGATATTATATTATATATTTTATAATAATGCTTACTATGACTTGCATTTGGACAAATAAAACTATAATTCAGGTTTTAGAATGACAATAACAATTATTACATAAAATTTTGAATTTTGTTGCAAATTTGTTTACAACCACCGCACATTTCATATTTGATGTTTATTATTTATATAACGACAACTATTTATAATAAGCTTATATTTTTCAAAATACCTGAGTATGTTTAGAATTTGAATTGCGGTCTAAATATATTTATTGCGTATGAGGAATTCCATAATATTATACGTCTTACTAAAGTAAAAAATAAAATTCCGTAGTAACCTATAAGGTTGGTGATTTTTGAACAACATAAAATCACCGGTGTAGCTCACATAAAACTGTTCATCGGGTAGTTTCTCTTAATGGTGTGTAGTATAAAAAAAATGAGCTAGACGGTCATAAAAATACGATATGATCTCGGTAATAAAAGTTTCGAGTGCGAACTATAGTTCTCGGATAAAGATCCTCCGAGTAAGTGTTATTCATTTTTGTTCATTTTCACAACATTTTTCGAGTTCAAACACAAATATCCGACTAATGATAAGACTATTCTATATTATTATGAATCACGAGACGAGTCGTACTAACATTTTAATTGAGTAATTATATAATAAACTTTATGTTTAAATTGTACCACGCTCAAACAACAATATTTAATAATATCTTTCAAAAATGTATAGTACTATATTTAGTATTAACTTACAGACTTATTTATATATAATTGCGTTATTAGGTACTACCTACTTGTAACTTTATTATAATAAAGTTATGATGCATAATAATTTTATCTTTAAAGTTTAAATAATTATCATTTAATATCAATGTACCTGCGTACTGGCTGATCATAAAATAGAACTATAATTTAGTTCAATCAAAATGTAAAATATTAAACATGTTCATTTTAGTGTGTAGTAATATACATTTTATATTTTATATTATACAAATATGTACATTGTACGCGCTTTATGTTTTTATGTTATTATTTTTTTAATTCTGTCGATGTATCTTCTTACAAAATTATTTCGATATGTTATGATGTTTGTCAACTAATGTGAAGTTATCTCAACGTTAATATTATTATATATGGCATTCAGTTACTTATTTATAGATTAAAGTATTTCATAAAAAAATTAAGCAATTTCGTTTAAAACATGGAAAAAACACTTTTAATTTAAATATATTATTATTTATTATGCACTATGTTTTTTTTCAATTCTCAACATTTGTTTTGCAAAGGTAAACTGTGCAGATTTTCCCATCGTTTTTGGGCATCGAATCGATATTTATTATTTATACACGAATAATAATGAGCCGAAAATGGATGAAAACAATTTTCATTCCTTCCCATTCTGTTTCATCCTATTTTCGTCTCTCGCATACCCCACTCTCTTTTCTCCCCTTTCGTCTGCGCACACACGCACAACACACACTTTCAATATTTTATATATATTTAAGATAGTTACCGTTTTGAATGCTTATAGGTATAGTGTATACGCATAATATAGAAAACGAAATAACAACACGGCAGAATGGGTCCAATAGGGTTCTCGGGGAAAACAAAAAAGAACGTCGTCGGGTAGTATCGAAGGGACGAGAGGGGTGAAAAGAAATTATACCACTCACATTTTTGCGCCCGGAAAATAGACCCCACACACACCAACACACACACACACACACACAAGCACCAAGCGCGCGCGCGTACATGTATAATTCATGAGACGCGAAAACCATCAATCAAACAAAGCCTCGTCTTGGTCAGCGCGACGTTGCAGTTTATATGTCTATATACTTACTCGTATATAAAAATAATAATAATAATATATAGATAGCTCTTCGCGTCTCTCCACCACCACCGCCGCCGCACACTTAAGACGTTAACTGTTTCCATACAACGTATGCGGAGGGAAACCAGCATACAGTTAATATTACATAGAACGGCCGTGGAGATTTTATCCGTTCGCGGAGCGCACACGCTCAACATATTATTATTATTATTATACGATACAGACACGGCCACGGGATCCTCATCGATTTATCAAAAACGATAAAGGGTCGCCGGGCAGCAGTTTAATGGGCAATCTCAAACCGATATAATACACTCACATGTTAATATTATATACCGCACACGCGCGCCCCGTTCCATCATTTTGGTTACTGCAGCGATGTTATAATAATATATTTTCTCCCATGTGTGCGCAATATTGAATTTGTGCAGCAAAATGTTTCTGACACAATTATTATATTATGATTATTACACTTCCAGTTCCGAAACGAACGAATAATAATAACAGTTTTCCCGCGATTTCGTACGTTTTCTTTTCCGTGAGAAGCATTCATAGGTCAAAGAGCGTTCGAGACTCGAGATATACGCGTGCACGTTCGTGGTATTATCTTCTCATTGTGAAATAGGTACCTACGTAGGTTTTACCTAAGGGTGTGGTACATAAGGCCGAATCTCACTAATTCGAATACCGTAGAGCCGACTTCATTTGGCCGAATTTCATCTAGCCGAAATAATTGAGAGCCGAATTTCATACCGCCAGGAAAGGACCGAATTTATAATATTGAAAAAATAAATAAATAAATAGTTTAAAAGTTAAATTTATAATATGTATTGTATTAATGTATTAAAATTTAAAATGCATATAATAATAATATGTGATGTATAAAATAATATATATGAATATTATTAATAAAAAAAAAAAAAATTTAAAAATGTAAATTGTAGGAAATTCCTTTTAAAAAATCGATAGTATTTCTATTATTTTTATCTTCAATAACATTTTGTATTTGAAGTTGTCGTTTTATACTTGCTAATTTAGGTTTTGGTCTTTGATTCCCAGATACAATCAATTTAATTTTACCTATAAATATTAATTATGCCATACTTAAAATACATTTTTTTAAGAATAAAAATAAGTAAAATATTTACCTAAAGTATTTTGTTGTTCTTAACGCATTTCAATGATTAAACGATAAATTCTAACGTGTTCAGCGCCTACCAAAATTTTCCATCGCTTGTGCCAGGACTCTACATTATTTTGAGTTCGTGGAATATTATTTTCGTTATTGTAATAAACAGACCAAAATGAAGGGGATATAATGGTGCTGACCGAGATACTGATCCATTTCTAAACGTTCTTTTGATTTTTCCACGGATGTATTTTTCTTCAAAATACGTTTTTATTACGTCCGGAACTGAATAATTAGCCGATAAATTATCAAATGCGTCTGGAATTTGTTCTGAAGGTAAAAATGCTAAGGACCACAAACAACGTAATTTTAAAGCAAACTCAATATCGTTTCCGTAATGGGTGGTCAGCTCACTCGATTGAATTTTTCGCCAAATGCTTTAACCTAAATGAAAAAAACAACCAGTTTGTTCACACTTGGGAAATATATTGGAAACGGCATTAATTGCAGCCTTTTCAAAGTCATTTATAATACATTTTGGTAATAGCTCATATCCATAATCATCACAAATTGAAATTAAACCTTCAAATAACTGCTCATAACACTGTTCAGTTTTAGATGCCATTGAAGCGTAAACAAGAGGTAAAATTTTGTTATTTATTTTAGTTCCTACTGGGGCGTGAATCGTGTACAATTGTAAAAAAATATTCGGAATCGTCTTAAATGTTCCATCCATAATCCAGTATGGAGCTTCAATCAAATTTTTTATTTCATTTTTTGTAGAAAATATCAAAATTTTTTGATTAGAAATTGAAATTTCTTTAAGTAAAAACTGATCACCATTTAAGCATTTTTTTAAATTATCAGGAATATTTATTTCTTATACACTACTTGGTTCTGGAGGTAAGAGTTTTTCTTCTTTGCTCTTAAAATTATTTTTTCTTGTTGCTTCTACTGAAGGCATGTAAGGACGAGCAGTAATTGGAACTGCACTGTGAATGTCTTGAATAATTTGAGACGGTTTTTCCCTAGTCGATTTAGCTTTATCGTTTATATTTGCAATAGCTGTTTTTACAATTAAACGGCTCGCATCTGGAGCGTGATTAATATGTATAGGAACTTTACCTCGAATTACATGTTTCCCATTTGTCAAAAGTGTAACAATTCGCGCATTACAATAGTCAAAATCATTTTTTTCTTTTTTATGACTACGTTTTTCACATTCCCAATAAAACACATTTTCACGTTGCTTATTTTTAATCATGACATAACCATTATAAAATAGTTTATTTTTGATTATTTTAATATCAATTTGTTCCATTTGTTCACCACAACTCACGACACTACAATAAACATTCGCAACGGACACTTTACAACTGAATAAAATGATCTAATCTTATTGATGTATAGGTATTATATTAGGTACTCTACCAGTAACCGAGCTAATCAATACTAAACCTAGCTACATTTATCTTATCTTATCGATCGATAAAATGGTGATATAGAATATTATTACTATACTATAGCTAGTATATACCTTCTATAATCACGTAGATTCTCACCATGTTATTTATCTACCGTCACATTTTCGTCACTAGTTCATCACTATAGATCAGCGGTTCTCAAACTGTCGTACGCGAAAGACTACATGGTGGTACACGTAAGGCCAAATGGTGGTAGAACGGAAAATTAAAAATAAATATTCGATTCTGATCTCATTGAAAATTTGTTATTTAATTTATATCTTATTTTAAAAAACTAATGACTAAAAACTATTTTACTGTCATATTATTAAAAATAAATGTAATTAACTAAAAACTATAAAATAATTTAAAAATAAAAATAAAATATTTAATTGTACAATTTGGATTGTTCTATTTTTAGTCATTAGTGGTACATGACTGATTAATAATACACCTAAGTGGTACGCAAAAAAAGTTTGAGAACCGTTAAGAGGTTAGAGAACCGTATAGATAATCATGTCGGCTCTTTGGATTCGGCTAAAATCATGTCAGCTCATGGATTTTTCGGCTCTTTGGATTCGGTTAAAAAGTTTTCGGCTAATTTGATTCGGCACATTGTCCGCCTACCGGTATTAAAGTAGATACAGTAGGGGATATAGGGTGATTTACAATGCATACTCACCATATCTTTTTTTCCTCTATTCAAATTCTGATTTGAATTTTCAAGTATATTAATTAAGGACCACATTTAGATTAGATATACATACTTAGATTTTTTTGTATTATATTAGAACTTCTGGCACGATAAAAACTTCTGTTTTTCAAATGAGAATCTTACAAAATTTGATCGAGGTGTTTCTGAATCATTAAAATGTTTATACTCTAAATAATACTTCTTAAAAATGGTTATAAAAAAATATATAATAGTTGTAAATTGTAATATTTAATATAGTACCTACTTACTGAACACAGGTCACAGACAATTTTACAAATTATAAAATTCGTATTGTTAATAACTATACAATATAGTATATACTATATAGTCATATCATTAATGCCTCCATATTTACATGTCATTGCCATGGACTACCATTATCCTTTCACTTTTGTACATAATGTTTAATATTTCGAAAACTACTCGTTTGAATTTCAAATGAGAAACATCAAATTACCAAATAAATCATTTGTAAAAAAGGGTGGTTCTCTTTTAAAAACAAAAATTTGGATTGCCAAATTACAATCCTTATAACATAAAAAATCTTAGTAATTCAAAATAAATGGTAAGTACCTATAGTATAAAGTTCCAAAAATCGGAATAGTTGAATAAATTAATTAATAAAGACAAAAGAGGCGGGTGGGGTTGCTTGAAAAATCACTGTGCTTAAAATATATTATATCCATAAGCCATGGTTTCACAACGTCTCAACACGTGTAACGTACTTTTAGAGGCAGCTAGGTAAGTATATTATGCTATTATAGTTTCGTAACATAGTTTTGCTTATCGTGGACTAATTTTGGCAAGGACGCGGGAGTTATTTCACTGTCAAAACGTGTGATACATGGTCGCATGTACTTCCGCTTTGACTTCATCGCATATGATTTATGACAATTATTATTACAGTTCACTTGTACTATAATGTGCAAGGGCCCTTTCAACGTAATGATGTAGTTGAAAACTATATGGACTGCCGACGTGGGCAGGATTTAATAATAATATCGCGTATGCCCATAACAGGGTATCTCGTTCAACCGTAAGAAAAGTGTGCACTATAATAATACAGGAACGATTGATGCGAGAAGGGCGTACAAAACGACTAGTATAGCGATACGTATTATAAGTTATAATGTTTTGACGGTTGATTTAATCGCGTGTCGTCGACTCTTCGTAATAATATATTATATTTAAGTTCGACTGACATATTTTTACCAAGTTTGTTATTTTTTTTATACAATTTTTCTACGGCCACGATTGCGGCCTGGTTTTTAGGCCACCGAAACGACAGTTGACTTTTGCGTATAAACGTAGAACCTACACCGAATTTTTACGTTATAATAATAATCATGTCGATTATTAAGAACTTGTAAGACATCATATTATTATTCTCGTCGAAACAATTACAATAACAGTGGGTTGAGACGAATGATGCGTATGACGTGAAAAATATACATTTTATAGGGACGCCTTTTATGTATGTATGTATGTATGTACGAGGTGATTTACCAAGCATGCTCAATCCTATTTCCTCGTTTAATAATGAATAATTATTTGTTCAAATTCCAAAAATCAGATTTCGAATAACTGAATTATTGAGGGATGAATGAGGAATGTGCATGCGCTCGGTGTGAATCAACCTGTATATAATATAGGTAAGTACATCTAACTAAAGTTTATAACACACCGTAAGCTTGTGGAGAGTTAAATAATATTGTAGTAACGACTTATTTAATCTTAATGCCTACATCAAATAAGATATATTTCCTCAATACCGTGTTGTTTTATATATTTTAATGTGCACACGATATGTAAAGTTTTAACCTCTCGGAAATATTATTCGGCATCGTGCGTAATACAAACATCATAATAATGGCAGACATTTACACCGCGTTTATGTAATTCAAAGACGCACGATCGATTTTAATGCAAATTTTTCGAACGAACTCCGTGCGTACATTTGAACCGGAAACAAACGGCACAGTGTCTTATATTTTATCGCAGTGAATCGAATTAATGGCACGCATTCGTACTAATTATTATGCTCAACAACGATATTCCGCGAGTGCGGCGAAATGTGCTTGGCTCGCGGTAAATTATTTCCCAGCGGCATTGCGCCACCGAGTTTATAATATTAAATCCTGGCGCACGCGAGAGAATAAAACTGCGCGCAAAAATATCCTCTGCTCGAAAACGCGCACTGGTACACAACGTACGATAAGTAATAATAATTTAAAAACTATTTGGCATCTATTTGTTTATAGGTCCCACGGGTACCGTCGTAGGTACCCGTCGCGAATAGTAATGCACTCATTTGCATGAGCATAACAGGCGGTAAACAATACGCCGAATGATAATAACACACACGCAAAGCTTTTGAAATAATTTTCGTCAAACACGCGTTGTTTTTAACAATATCGTTATCGGCGGTACGCCGATATTTGTAGTTGGACGGAGTGATGAAATACAATTTTTTTTAAATTTTTCACGTCCCGTCGAGAGCGCCACATGTCACATATACACAGTGACATATTCCGTCAAACAACGCTCGTCGACCACTTAACTATACAACTGACCTCGGCCGCCGTAATCGGTTCTCATTGTCATAGTGAGAGCCTACCGTTCATTACATACTATATAATAATATGTGAATTAGACACAGATGTTTGAATAACCAAATTTTTAGGATATCGATGTACATGAAATACTCCTTTCCTACAAGATTCAAACTATTGTTAACTTTATTAAAATGACACACGTAGTACCGGATTTAGTGGATTTGGGGGGTGCGATGCACTTAGGCTTCAAGGATGAGGTTGTCTTATGGTCCTCAGGTTGATGTCATATATTATCTAGCTTTGTAAAGTGATTAACTATTAAGAATAATAATGAATAATGGTCAATAAAAAACTATTGTAAAAATTACCCGCACCCAGTCATTCTAGACTACAACTGTTGTCTGTTATGGTCTCAGCAGTTTTGCCCTTGCACGTGACTCGGTTTAACGGAACACAAATGAGCCGTGCACGATGCGCCTAAATTAGTTTAAATCTTCTTTCTAACCTTGCCATCTTCACTTTTATCAAATAGCAAAAAGATTATAATTAATGCATCAACATATGACAATATTACACTAGCCATAATAACGTGTAAAACCGAAGAAATATTGAATAATTAGTAATATCCATCTTGAAATAGTACACTAAAGTAGGTTCTCATTAAAATAATTTTATTTAAATAATATTATCAGAGTTGTATAATTACCAAACGAATCTTCGTATTGATAAAAACCTCTTGTAATATATAGCACTCTCAAACCCCCATCTACGGAAACA
Organism: Acyrthosiphon pisum; assembly: GCF_005508785.2. Lineage (NCBI taxonomy): Eukaryota > Metazoa > Arthropoda > Insecta > Hemiptera > Aphididae > Acyrthosiphon > Acyrthosiphon pisum. The sequence goes on from NC_042494.1 coordinate 66,443,761, forward strand.
CTTATCCACGAAGGATTATAAATCCTTCCCCGGATAATTTATATCGTAATTACGACCCCCCTCCCACCACAACCTATTCCTTATAGGTATTATTTTTTGTACCACTCTCGCGCTGTGTGTACCTACCTACATTATATTATATACATACCATATACGCGCACGCGTAAGTACATAAGCTCATTTGCCTTTCACGGGCACGTCCTATTATATTATAGCAACTGTACGACGCACACACTGTGTATGCAGAATTTGCTCGCGTTCGCCAAATACTGTTGAAATATTATTATGTTTACCCTTTCGTCGTTAGAACGCAAACACATGATTCCCGGATATTGCCGACGTGTTTGAAGTTCGTACGAGCGAAAATAATAGTATATAATATTCTTCGTTAAAAAGACAACGGTACATGTACACTGTACAGTAATATACTGTTATTATAATATATAGAGGTACTCGTATAATGACGATGACGGTTAGTGCAAGAACGGGATAAAGAGGACGCCAGCGTGAATTACTAATTCATTGACGTACGAAATTCAAAAAACACTTATCCCTCGATTCTTTTTCGTTTTTAAAGATAATGATATTTTTAAATTTTTCCATTCGTGCGCGGGAAAAATCGTAATGATAAACTTTTGAACGATTCGATTGTATGCAAATCAAAAAAAAAAATCTTACTTTAAAAAAGAAAGTATGTAATCACTTATTTTAATTATGTGTTGCGTCTCAGTGTGCAGCTATCGGTGTGATCGCTATAACTATATGTTACATAGTATTCAACGTTTGTTGTATATGGCGTATATATATTTATATTAATATCATGTAAGCTATTCATATTTCTTATAAAATATCTAAACAACAAACGAAACGAGAACAAAATGGAAAGTAAATAATTGTACCTAAAGTACACCTATTATAGAGGTATACCTACTGAACTTTGAACATTTTCAAGACACGAGTTGGAATAATAATAACACAGGTGCCTACTATCTGTGTAGTTGAAGAAAAAAATGTATGAATGAACTTGTTAAAATAATATATTACAATGCTCGCATATCAGCTTAACCTCAGAGACACTATATCAATACTATTAACCACAAACCAAAGGAAGCATGGAGGAAAAGCGTAATAAAGAACGCTTACAAACAATATTTCAGAAATTTAAAATCCTTTCATTACAATGTGGACATTTTTACTAACTTTAAAAAAAAAAGAAACGAAGTAATAGTCACCAGAGTCAGAATATGACAAATCTTTGCACAATCCTTCCACGTCACCAAACAATCGGCCCCTACATATGTGAGAATAAGGTAACGCTCTCCGTATCTCACTGTTGCACAAAATTATAGAATGACCCCCAGATATAAGACAACTTGCTGTACCTACTGTTCTACTAAATAAACGCCCATATGTGGTACATTGTTGTACCACGCTGCACCATTAAATTCCAAAAAGAAGAAATACGAGAGCCGGAGAGCGTATTTTAGAATAGAATATAGATACCTCCGCAATGGTGGTTACAAACGATTTTTTCCAAACATACAAATACGTGTAATACTCGGGTATCGTCATTATTGTGTCGTTATTATAGCGATATCTCGAAAACAAAACCCCTCGAGTCTCGAGAGTCGACAAATTCGTTATAACGCACGCTGCGTGGCGAATGGTAGACATCATTTTAATCGTTTTGTCTTGTCTGTTTTCCCGCGAACGACGAAAAAGGATGGCCTATACACCCAGAAAGCGATAAATTAAAGCGCCTCCGGTTCGCCATTAATGTTGTTTTCATTCATTTTCCAGACCGCCAAACGTGTCATCTGTTTTGTTCAGAAATATTATCGCGGTCCCACCGTCGTCGCCGAACGAGGGCTTGGAAAGATTAAGAGACGGAAACTATTGTAGTTGTTAGGGAAAGGCGAGACACGGGAACGCTAACAACTTTTATACGCGATGTCGTTGACCATAACATGATAATTGATGACCCGCGGTCACGTGTCCTGTATATAATAGTATACAAGTTAAAACGTATCGTATGAAAGGATTAAAATAGACAAAACAAAATAAAATACCCATTACGATCTACGACGATGTTTAGACGTTCCGAATGGATGACTATATTATTACCATAATATTAGGTATGTATAATAATTATGTGTAGGTAATAATTGTCTTATAATATTATGGTAATATTATCGTCGCATATCCATAAGCGCATATTATACTGATTACCAACTATAATATTATATTATTATGGTTTAATATTCTGTAGAATTAATTCATCGATAAATGCACTGAACTGACAAATGGTATTTAATACATTTTACGTATGAGTATAATATAATAATAATAATAATAATAATAATAATTAATAACTATACACGACACGTACGTCTATTGCTCCAATTTTTTTAAACCACGCCTGAACTATATAATATATAAATATTTTGCGTCAGTGGATTTATTACAAATCAAAAAAGGTATACGTTTTTTATGCCAGTGAATTTATCAGAAATTAAATGGGTTTACATCAATTATCGATGCATTGGAAAAAAGAAAAATAATACATTTGAGTAATAATATAATCAAATATAATATTATTATCTTATCTGAGTTTTGTTGGTGGATATTCCTTTTTTTATTATTTTATTATTTTGTGACATATGTATAACAAACCTATGCATATAATATGCCGTACTGACACAAACGATATGTACGCCAATACGTACCTCATCAATATCGTTCGGTACAACTGATATAATATAACCATTATTGTTACCGATCTTAAGCGAACCGTTTGGCACAATCGATGTATAACCTTTTTAAATCCCTTGTTTTTTTTTCCTCGTGATTTCCGACGAAATCGGCATATTATTTCCCTTGTATTGCGTACGGGCATAGCTGCAGATTTCCGCCGAAAGGTAACCTTTCCCTTTTCCGCCGAAACCATACGATTCACTTTTTTGTGATATCTTACAACTTTTAAAATCAAAATCATATTTAATGTAACGTATGTACTACTACTGCAGCATGTCTGTATACAGGGTGTAACAGATAGAACTGACTTTTGGAATAACTTTTGTTTTAATCAATATTTTAAAATTTTTTTTTTGATACATAATTTATAGCCACTTGCGCTACACGTGTAATAAAAAAAAAAACAATTTTTATTTTTTAATACCAAAAATGAAAAGTTTTAAATTTGATTTAAATTTTTTTGGATAAATATCAAAATAGCCAATTTGCGAATCTGATTATAAGAACTATTTGGATGGTAAAAACATTTATCTAAATCAAGTAATTTATTTTTTAGAATTTTTTTAAATTTCAGTATTTTTTTTGATTAAATTAATTTGGAACGCTATAACTTTTTTTAAAAATATTATTTTTAGAAATTTGCTAACATGAGAATATTTCTAAAACTATTTACTAATCCTATAATTTTATCAATTTTTGTCATAAGTTTAAGTAGCATAATTTTTTTTTTTTTTTGGTCAGTTCTTTCTGTTACACACTGTATACCTATATAGTACAATATATTACATTATGACATATGATAACTGTTATTTCCTATATTTTTTTTTTTTTTTTTTTATTACTTTAAAGCCTCAACAACTAAGGTTATTAGCTTTATTAGCTTATTTCCTATATTATTTCATCATTATACCTAATACGGCTTACGGGAAAATAATTAACATATTATTAATTATACAAACAAATATTTAATTTCGACAAATTCCGTTAAATTTTTAACTTTCTTAGAACAAAAACAAAAGTGACTACCTAAATATTTTTATATTTATTAATTGTAGTAAAAACATATTGCAACTATTATGAAGGAGTGGAGAACCCCATGTATTCGATTTTTAATCTTTTTTACTCATAATCAAAAATGTTATCATAAATAAAATCGAAAATTTGTCAACTTATTTATTAATAATTTATAATTTTTATTTATCTAATTAATGATTTTTTTTAACCCTAATAATAGCTATGAAAATTGAATATTATTCAAATGATATCTTATACAATTTTTTCATATAGAGGAAAATAAAAGGGATGCTTTTGGCGGAGACTGGTACCTCCCGTATCGTATTCGTACCTATGAAATACAATGAAACCTGCCAATAGTTGACAACGTTTCAAGGACCAAGAGTGTCAGGTATTTAGAGGTTTCACTTTTCATAGTATGATGAGTTTTCGATTATATGAATTAGCGCGTTGATTATTCGATTAATATACCTATCATCGTTTATGCATAACAACAAATCGAATGGTTTTACGGTACCAGACTATTAATTTTTGATGTCTGGCTATAAATTGTTTTTCCGATCCATCGACAGACTGAAAAAATGTGTGGTTTTCGTTGTGGTTTTATTCGGAATTCAAATTGTAAACGTTCTGAGGTCAGGACGATTCTAAAAACGTACATGATATTATGTACTCTAAACAATGTTATTATTACAGTCGCAGCGGTCCGACCAATTAAAATAACTATATGGCAGTAAATCGGATATCACAATAGAAATAACCAATCCCGACCGGGGTCTAAGACCTTTAAAACGTATTATTCGAAATTGAAAATGCCGGAGGACAACTTCGTGACTTCCCGAGCACCGCCAGCCACCACCCAGCGCCTGCACACTCTTCCCTTAAAACTAAATAACACGGAACACGTTGTAAGTTTGTACGATATCAAAGCGTATATAGCACGCGTGTGATGAGGGGAGGATAAGGAGGGCCTTTAATTCCGAGCTGTACGTTGTGTCGAGGGATTTGCACATTGGCGGCTATGGATTAACGCGGTCAGGTAAGTGTATAACTTCTCATCACCGCCACGCCACCATTCGCGTATATTAAGAAGAATTCTCCGCGGGCACCGGACTTTGTTTCGTTAAACGCAAACACGGTGTACAGAGCGGTCAAAATAAATGATAAACCTGCGTGAGCTTAATATTTGGTTTATAATATTATTATTATTAATTATTTATTTATGTGTTTGCACATGTATTTTTCCATTTGAAATGTATATTAATTATTATTCATTGAACAAATAATTTATTGTTACATATTTTTCTACCTTATCACCATTCTATAAGAAAAAGAATAAAATTTACCACTCCAGTGGTTGAATTCAAAATGTAGGATATATCATTTTCAGAAATTAGCAATAACAACAACTGCAATATGTAATCAATATGTAATTATATTATATTATTTGTATAGCCAAAAAATAGTCTAAAGTTTTTAAGTTAAATTATAAAAAAATAATTTCTTTTAGAGGAAGGTCGGGCAGCTAGTAATATAATAAGATTATAGTTGGTGGGTCATATGTGCTAATGTGCCGCAAAGAGTTAAAGATTAAAATACCAGGGTCGCAGTAATTTCTTCGATAAAGATTAAAAAGACAAACCTATATATCAGAACCTATTTTACGCCGATACATGTATAATAGCACTATAACAGCAGGTTAGGACTTCTAAGATTAAGGGCCAGTATTACAATCATCGGTATGCTTCGATTACGCTTAACCGACTGATAACAGATTTTATTACCGGCCGAATTCAGCCGGTTAGGAGTCGGTTAAATTTAACGGGAGATGGTAATACTGGCCCTAAGTTGTCATCCTTTATGCACGAGCGAATCGCAAAATAATTCCGAACGACGTTTCGTCCACTCCGTATACACACACGCCTCAGGCCGTATTAATTTCGGCGATGTCAACCGAACGTTCAAAAGTACTACCAGACATGCCACTCGCACGCCCACATTCACTACCTATATATTGTATACAGTTATACGTTCGCGGCGAAACGTGCCCGTACGAGGGTATTGCGTCAGCCACCTCCCCTTTTGGAGAATGTATTTTTGGCCACGGCTTTTGGACGGTACGGGAGGGGAGAGGCAGGGTAGGCGTATTTTTGGAGGACCGAAAGTTCGGAGACAATTAAAACTAAATGTTACGCTCTTAATTATAAAGGCTAAGTTATATTTGCAGCCACTGCCCCTTCACCTCCTCTCGATGTACCATTCTAATTACTATACGGCTTGTAATTTCAATCGTGTTTACCCGCCACCTCCTCATCCCTATAGTGTATACACTCTGCTCAGTACCTACTTACTTACTTACTTACTTACTTACCTACATACCTACCTACCTACCTACCAACATAGCTATGGTGCAGTGATCGTAGCTGCCGCCAACGACTGTGACGTCTGTGCACGTTTCACAAATTAACTGCAGATTTCCATTCAAGATCCCTTTAGATAAATAACGCTGTATTCATAACAATTAAATTCACAAATCTAGAGGGTTAAAAAAATAATTCCCATAATAAACCTACCTAAGTTCAATGGTTAAAAAAAAATTCTACTTAAAACTTTTATTCTGTGCACGGTCCTACGATATACTACAGACCTACTATAAGTTTTTTAATCGCGGCGTGGCGCGTGTATACGCTGTATAATAATATAGTTGTGTGATTTCCAAGCGTGTCAATTATAATATTATTTACGTCGTAATTTAAATTCAAGTTTAAACTTTTTTATTTCATTTATTACTACTACTTTTATACAGTGCGGTGTATTTTTTACCTTTAAAAATAAAAAATGCATTTTATGTAAACATCTATAGATTACTTATAGGCGTATAGCTATACCGTTATGATTTTCTCTGTCTCAAAGTTACTCGTATTTCCAAAAGTAAATATACATAAAAAATAAATAATGATATATAAATCAAAATGTCATAATACCCTTAATTCATCCAAAAAGTTTCAAAAAATTCGACTATATTTACATAAAAATCCGTTAAATTTATTGATCTTAGTTTAAACTGCAGTTTTAACTAAACACAACACAATACACAACTCCCAATATTATACTAAAATTGTTTATAATGGGTATTACATTAAAAACTTATAGGTAAACGCAAATAATTAAAATTAGTTTTATTATTTTATAGTTATTTACCTATAATATGTATTAACTATTTTGTGCTTTCATGACTTGTTTGAGGTTTTTTTTAATCATCTATATTATATCCATAAAAGTAATCAATACTTATATTTATAAATTTAACTACTTAGATCTAATTTTTATAGTACCTCCGTCCTCCTTGCATACTTTCACTAACATATAAATAAATAAATTGCAATTACTAACTATTATAATTTATTTTTTATTTATTTTTATAAATACGTAGAATAAAGTAGGTACTTCAATAAAATAAAAATATGTTTGGATAGGTACTCATTATTACATTATTATGGAATTCTGATGTTTCGGTATAATAATATTAGGACGAGATAGTATATTAAGACATTAATTCTATTGATATTACCTATACAATTTTAGAAAAAAAAGTCTATCCATCTAAAAGCCTGTTCGTCAAATAAGCATTTTATACACGTTAATTAACGTTTGCATATCTTGAAAACTAGCTAAAGGTTATGATTTCCCAAGAGGCATTCGTTTGAACACGCAATGACTATATCTACCTCTAGGTACAGTGCACGTGTGCCTCCCACTTACAAAAGGTAAGCCATGATCAAAAACCCATAAAAAAGTACATAACACGCAACTTTTGGTTACATAAACATACCAACCTACTTTATTTTATTAGATTAAAAACGTGAATGATTAATATGTTTAGAAAATGAAAATGAAAATCCTGTTGAACGATTATTAAAAAGTTTAAAAACTCGTCGATACAAATCCGTAATGCGTTCACGAGCCATTTGAACGACACACTGTGTGTTTTTTCTTTCTTTTATTGCCCCCACTATGTAGAGATTTGTCTATTAAACGACACTTTGGATGTATTTTTATTGCTGCGAAGTATTTGGGTCGCAAAACTATCGTTCACAATGGAAATATCTACAAAACTCAACTATACACCTGATGCTACGCAATAACGAGTAACTACATTATAATTTTCAGGTCGTTGTTTTTAAAATGAAACTAATACCAATGTATATTATATAAAACATAGAAATACTTTTCAAGTACAGAAAAACAACATGATATTGGGTTACAATTAAGCAAAGCGTTTTGTTTTAATATCATGTTTTAAAATATGCACTCGAAAAAATATTTTCAACAAAATCTAGTTTATAAGACTATTAAATAAACAAGTAGTAACCAGAAAGTCAACAACAAGAAACAAAGTTTATAGGTATTTATTTTGTCTGTTGGTGCAAAACTTATTTAGAATTTATATCACTATATATAATATTGCACCGTCAACAGACAAAAAGGGAATTTAATTCAGAAATATTTTTAAAAATCAAACCAAAGCGAGCTTCTCCATATCGTATATTATAATAGAAAATTCGAATTCAAAGATCAAGATTAAGAAAATGTTTTTAAGGGACGCTGGTTATCTTTTTAAAAACGGAAGTGTATACTTAGTTCTAAAGAGCTCTAAAATAACTTTAAAAACTAATTTGGCTCTTTGTTTATTCGTTTGTAAAACTGTGAGAAATATTTGTGTTGGAACAAGGTCCTCTTATCTCGCAAACTTCTTTTCATCCAGTTGATTAATTTTTGAGTATTCAAAAATATGTTTATAACTTTTTTAATGGTGGAATTATTAATTAAAATATAAATCAGTTTGGTGTATTTTAAAACGCAATAACCAAAACGTATAATGTACACTTTTTTAAATAAAATATTTCCATTGAAAACAAAAATAAAATAGGTACACATTTGGAATAAAACCACATTAAATACCGAACACTTAACAAAATAATAAAATACTTTGACCTATAATTTGTAAGTCTAAATACTATTTTAATACGATCAAACATTGTAAATGAATATAATATGACAATAATATCACATTATATCTGAACCTGTCGATTTTATCTAAAATATAATGCTCCAATACATTGTCGTAGTCCAACCGTCAATAAGCCAGTTCAAACTTAAAATAAATTTGGTAATTTACACGCACAGTGCACACACACATCCGGTTTGCTTTAGGACAATATTGTTTTTATTAGCCTGATAAAAATGGATAAACTAATAGTCTCTTGTTGATTTAAAAAGGAAAAAATATGTATGACTTGTCAGATCGTATAACATGACATAAGTTAAAATTAAATAAGAAGTGCTGACGCTATTACACAATAATAATATGCCGATTAAATAAAACGATCGACTCAAAACAGAAACATATTATTGTTGTGTAAAATGTCACACACGTGAATAATAAAGAAGAACAATAAAAACAAAGACATTTTTTTAACGAAACACCATTTCCGAAAATACATAATACAATAGGATACGACTGAAAATTTCAATTATGTATGAATATTGTTATTATTATTATTATTATTATTATTATTATTATTATTATTATGTTTGTTATTGAAACCGTCGTGGACTACAGTAGTTTATAGTCAGTAACTGACTAACACGCGCCGGTCAACGTTTTCGAGTAGTTGAATATTTTGAATGTTCAACGTATATTTTTTTCCTTTGACTATTATCACAAACGACCAACTAACCAACTGATTGTCAAAACAACGCGCGTCGAACTGTCGAATAATAATAATAATAATAATAAATAAATACTATTCCCATTAACATACACAGTGCGCACGATATTATAATATGATGCTCATAATGTTTACATGAATAATACAATGTGATACGAGGGGGAAAAAAACATTAACGCATAATGAATACCTCCGCGCATACCATTAATAATAATAATATTCGTACTCGCACGAAACTCCGAAAATGTGCGCACTTATTCGCTGCGTTTATCCTATACGTATATAATATTATATTATATTATTATACAGCACGTACCACAAACCTACAACGGCCGCGGCGGTAGAATAATAATCGTGTGGGACCGGCAATATGACTGTGGAGTATCCTGAATGAGATATATCTGGCCGTCGAATAAATCGTAAATAAACTGATTACTCGACCGCCTCCGACGCCGCCACTGCACGGGCGTAGTAGGTATTCGTTTTTAATCACGAATATCGTATAAGTATAATAATATTATCTCATTAGCCGCAAGAATGACGCGAGTGCGCGTGTGGTAGGTATTCGTATTGATTAAATATGACATGTATATTTAATCAATGGTATTCGAAAGATTGTTATTATTTACCTCCACGGTCTTCCGACGATGACCGTCCGAACTTTACGCTAAAATGTAATTTAAAATTAATTATAAAATAGTAGACGAAAACCACTAAATAATTTTGATATTTAGAACAATTTAAACAATTTAATAATTTAAAAAATTGTATTACGATAAAACAGACGAATAAAAAAATGGGCACAAATATACGCACTGAAGTATTTTCGTGAATATTATTATTACCATGGCTGTGCATCATCAGACATGTTTGCTTCAGCTATCGAATTTTTATTATTTTAGGTACAACGCGAACACATTTCGTATCATAAAATCGTTTAGAGGGTTACACATAATATTATATATAATATTGGTCCGGTCATCGTGAATAATTAATGATGTCAGTTTTTTTTCGACACCAACAATAATTATAGGTAGATATTATAATATATGAGTATATGACACGGGTTAATTATAGGCGTCTAACTGCATTACACGGTGTTATTATGAAGTATGATGGTTTAAACGATTTAACGCGCGGTATATACTCATATACATAATATTATATACCTATATGATATTATGAAAATCTATATTATAATATTAATATTATTATTATTATTATTATTATTATTATTATTATTATTATTATTATTACCTATACGCGTCGACATGACGGAATTCGAGTAAACCGTTTACATGGAATAATATTTTAACGAACGCATACGAAATGCAAATAATTATTAGGATTAGCAAAATGGAAAAACGACTTTCTGAAGGTGGCTATAAGAAGCTTCTACATTCCAACAGCTCGTCCGCCCGCCTACATAAGTATGTATACGAGATTTCAAAACGTAAATATTACCACGTACGTGGGCATCGTTTAATGCCTTACAGTGGTGTTTTGATATACCACGCCACGCCGAGTTAAATATAATAATACCTCACACAGTCGTATACATTATTGTAAATGTTTAACTCAATTAAAATGAAAAACCAGAATTGTATTTCACGTACATGCATACCGTAGACCGCATTCGATACCTACCACCAACCATATAACTCTATTAACCATATATTATTATATTAGGTACTTAGCAATTTTTCAAATCAGCTTTTTTTATGTATTTGCTGCAGTGATGATGTCATTTTTACGATATACATATTATGATAAATTATAATATATCCGCAGGGAGGTCACTTTATCCTAAAATATTATCCACGATTGATTTATATGTTATACATATTTTAGATATAAATTTGTTGATAAGTAGAATGACATTTTAAAAAAAAAAATAAAATTATAATACCTAATGGATTTAAAATAATTCAAAGATAAATTAAATAAATATGCACATTTATTATAATTATTTTAATGTATTAATATATTAAAAACTTCGGCACTGTAATACGTGTTACCTATATGTATAATGTGTATTATAATATAATAGATATTTATATAATAATAAATTGTATAATTACATTGAAACGATAATAATAATAAAATATCAATTAACTTATGAAAATTATCTTTGAATACTATTAAGCGCATAAATTATAGCAATGTCTCATGTATACGCTGCTACCCGTCAAAACTAACCATCCATATTCTTTTTATTTCCATCTTAAATCCTACTTGAGCTTCCATAAACCATAAACACTTAATACTATTGCATACAGATGAATGTTCGAAGCACAGAGTATTGCTATTCAAATATAAATTATATCAAATGGATTTACGACATTCCTTCCTCTCATTGTTTTTGAAATTATACTGGTGAAAATACAATAAATAATGTAAAAAAAATTCACCACAATAATGCGCGTCCTTACTAAAAAAAACCAAGTAATACACTTATCAGTTAGCATTAACAATAGGTACCTGTTACATATATTTTAAAATGCAGTACAAGGATAGACATTAGTACATTATATATACACGTCCTATGTGAAATATTTTGTGCCTTTTTTATTTCTCAACCCTTATAATATACAAGCCTCCAGAACAATTCATAAATTATCTATGAATACTTCAAAACGTTGCATGAACAATATGATATTTTATATTATTCATTGATTCATAGATACTGCTATTATATTATAATCAATGGTAGCATGTTCTAAACACTTTATTAATGTATCAATCGATTTCTATTGTATACTTACCTATACTATTGTAATCAGATGTTAGCATAGTAGTCTTATACTCTTATATTATAATATTGTATACGGAATGATACATTTAATTGTAAAACACTCATTATTATAGAAATCGCTGAAGTTTTTGAAAATATTTCTTTTGCAACATTTTAAGTCGTAAAAACATTTGGACAAATATTTTATTAATAAATTATTAGTTGCAACTTATAAGTATTTGAAGTTTGGACGAGCGGAGTGGTGGACCAACATTTTACGGAGTAGCCTTGTACCACTCCACTCTCCTATATAAAACTTTAAATATTTCTCATAAACTAGGTACCTGGTACTTGTCCCAAAATTCGATTTTTATGCATCGATGCATCGATGTACTCCAAATAATATTCTACTTTAGAATAAGAAATTAAAAATGAACGTTTTCAGTAAAAAAAAAGTAAAAATGATAACTTTTTTTTTTTATTATTTTTTTTTTTATTTAATAAGAAAATATACAACTATAAAATTAAGCACAACAAGTAATAATCATGAAGAGGATTACATAACATGAAAAATGGCACGATGTAGGAGGGCTCCCAATGGAGCTACCTACTTGGGTATTTTATAAATTAATGGAGGAGGTCTCTAACCCATTTACGTATGAGTCTTCGTGGGGGATTGTCAGGGATGTGTTGTGAAGCAAGATAACTAATGTTGGGGTTACTATGGGAGCTAAATTTTTTGTGGAGTTTTTGGTAAGCAGTTTTAGTGACTTGGTTTACGTAATTTATTCTCAGGTCAGAGTGAAGGGTTTTTGTTACTTACATACCAGGGGGATTTTGTAATAGTGCAAAGGCAGATGGATTGGAATGATTATATTTTTTGAATGTTACTTGGGGCGGCGTTACCCCAAATTTGAATACCATAATACCATAGAGGAAAGATCAACATTTTGTAAATAAGATTTTGAGTTTAACGTTTAAATTTGATCGTAAGAGAGGACGTAGTAGATGTAATCTGGAGTTTAGTTTCTTTCTTTTGTCGAA